>NC_139720.1:209883959-210082959 GCF_964211835.1 Anser anser | reverse complement strand
GGAAAAAAAGGCACGATGAGCAAGAAAGTTCACCGTGACTTTTGGGCCTTACCTGAACTGATAAAGAGCTTTGCACCCAACACATCCTAATTTCTCCAATGTTTATACACTCTCAAGACCAAGCAAGTTCTCCCAGGAAATAAATTTATGCAAAATCTGCAGTGAAATTCTTTGTGGAAGGGAGGTGTAAGTAAAAGCAACCTGTGCAGTTCCAAAACATTGCACAGGGCTTCCTGCAGCAATCATCTCTCCATTCTTCCTTTCCTGTCACCACAGATCTGCTGAAAACATTGCCTTGGCCTTCTAAAGCTATTAGAAATTTTCAGAACAGCTGGGACTGAGGAGCACAGCAGGGAATTCACAACAGGACCAGTCAGGCCATCTCCTATACCAGGTGCGCTGTTCTGTTAAACAATATTGATTATCGAGCATGCAACAAGCAGTAGGTGGTGTCACAAAGTGCTTCTTGCAGCACATGTGGTGTTTGTTTCGGGGGCAAGGCTTAAAACATAACATCTGGAACAGAGGAAGAAGTTTTCCCTGTGTTCAGGGTTAAGTGGAAAGCTTGCAATACTCCAGCCTCGCAGAGAAAGTCTAGGTTGGGGACAGAGACTGACACAAAACAGCTAATCAGACGAGTGGAGGCATGAAGCCCACAAGCTGTTCTGAAAACCCAAAATAATTAAGTCCCCCAGGACTTCTGAGCACCAGAAGGGATCAACCACCCAATCTGAACACACTTCAGAGGTGGAAAAATCCGAGGCTAAAAGGTAAAGGCAGGCAGAAATGCTGCAGTCCCAATGTTCTCCTGCCCCAAGGAACACAACCCTGCTGCTGTCTGATACTCTGGAGCTGGCAAGTCCAGGAGAAAAAGTCAGCTTTCATCTACTGCCATTCTTTCTGCCGGTGATTAATGCTTCATTAGTGTCTCAGAAAGGCAGCAGCACTCCCAAAGCTGAACCCAGTAGACAAACTAAAGGAAAGAAAGGAACACCAAAAAAGAGACAACTGTCTCACAGTTGACGTCTGAGGGCCCCATCATCACAGATTTATTTTACAAAGGGATGAAGCACATTTTCCACCCCCGTGGGAGGTCTGACAAAAGGAAACACATGAACACTCCTCATCTGTGTTGGTAAAAAGCCTGGCAGCTTCGTCCTTCACTTTCACGAGTCCAGACAAAGACACCAGGTTTTCAGTGAAATAACTGAGGATTTCTCACAAGCTTGGTTCCATCACCTCTGCAGGAAGAGCTGTATCTGGCAAAATGTGTTAATGCCAAAATGCTGCAGTTAGTGCAAGACGTGCCCCTTCCAGAAAGCTTTGGGAACTCTCCCCCAGAAGGGAGACAACCAGAGCATTCGATAGCTGGAAGCCCTCCTGTTATCCAAATGGGAACAAGCACGGCCAGACCGCAACACCACAGCCAGATGTTAGGGTGAGCTGCGTGAAGAAGCCACGGGAATTAAGGGGCACGGCAGCTGGCAGGATCGGGGCACGGCAATTATTTGAGGTTGGTTACAGAACACGCTGCACAGCTGCTGCCAGTAGCAAGTACAGCACAAAAAGGAAAGTACTCTGTTAACGCTTCGTTAGGGATTTGGGGTTTTTTGGTTGGTTGGTTTTGGTTTTTTTTGTTCGTTTCTTCATGGTAAATTATCTCTGCTGTGCTTGTGACTTCAGATGACGCAGTATTTAAGACCCCAAATGACATTGCTCCACGTGCCTATTCTCACTCTAGAATGCTTAATTCCGTCCCGTTCCCCGGCACTTACCTGGAGCAGCTCTTTTGCAGAACCTCTTTTTTCCACGTCCATTTCAAGACAGCGATTTAGGAAGTCTCGGAATATGGGTGAAAGCTTTTCTGGATTCTGCAGTTCCGGAGTCCCGTTAGTAGCAATGAGATACAGGGCCTAAAGCAAAGCAAGCACCAAAGAAACAGGAGGTTACGAAGGTCAGACTCCAGCTGCGGTTTACAGAGGCACCCATTTTTCCTCTCCCTCCCCACAGTTCAATGGGGAAAAACAAAACCAAAACAAACCCTTATCACGGTGACTAATAAATGCTTAAGTTTCAGCAAAGAGAAGAGCTGCCGGCCCTATTTTTATGTGGATGGGATCCAATCCTTTCTTGCTTTACCCTCGTAATCTGGGTTTGGATCCTGCAGCCCTCTCAAGGGATTAAGAGGACAAAACCAGCAGTCCAGACTGTGTTTACAGAGGGAAGTTGGCTGGCACAGCTCTGCCAGTGCTCGACTCCTGCAATAACTATATCCTCATGGGAAGGTACCCCTGAAGAAACAGGAGGCTTTCTTCTCTCGATACTTTGCCCAAATGCACAAGGCCTAAAAAGTCAATACTCTAAAGATGCAGTTGGTCCTTTACAAAAGATGGCCAGTAGGTTCTCAAGCAGCACTTAACACCCTACAGAAACAAGTGGAGTCGTTTTGCTGCTGCTTGGGAATGAAGAATTCTCTAAGAATCAGGAAATTCAGAATTCATCCACTGCAAAATTTTACTATTAAAAGAAAATCGCTAGATGCCTTTTAAAAGGAAACAGACATCTGGCAGAGGCCTTTGGAGCTCATCGCTCATCACATCTCAAGGTAGAGGTCTGATAGCCTGGGAACTGCAACAAGTTAAGTTAAATGAGAGCAAAGCACCCCGTTGCTTAGCCATCCTCATTTAACTCCA
The DNA here is from genome assembly GCF_964211835.1 of Anser anser. Lineage (NCBI taxonomy): Eukaryota > Metazoa > Chordata > Aves > Anseriformes > Anatidae > Anser > Anser anser. Next base: position 210,080,266 of record NC_139720.1, on the reverse strand, counting down.
CACCAACTTTTTCCTTTCGCATTTCTTCACTGCTGCGCTTCTCTCCCAAAATCACCTCCAGTCAAAGAGGTGGAAACAAGTTAAACAGAACTGTTCTAGATCCCTTCGTCCTGTTTAGCTTAGAAAAAAAGCCATAAAACTGGCTTACACCAAGAACAGCCGCATTCCTACAAACAGACAGAATTTCCCCCTTCATTAAAGAATATGAAGGGAAAGACACCAGCGGGGCAAAGCCTGACTAAAGGCTTGTTAAACCTGGAGCTTTACTGAGAGCACGCAAAGAGGAACAATGCACCAGCAAGAAAAAGCCCTGTTTATAAAAGAGTAATGTGGTATTCTTTGAATTCAAGGACAGCTCTCTTCCCCACTCACAAGGATTTAAGAAGCCGGGCGCTCTGGGGCCAGAAGGTGCCCCTATCGGCCTCTCCAGAAAGGGGGGAATTATGGATGCACCACATCATTAACTCAGACCCTACCTGAAGGTCTGCAACAGGAAGAGCCTGTGCCCTCTGCCACCCAGAACCAGCCATGGCTTCTAAGTTAAATGACCACAATCTTCTCACTACAGCATCTAAGGAGACGTGTAGCTGCATGTGATGAAACCACAGCGGAGGTTCACCTGCCTCCTCCAGAGCCCAGGTTAACCAGCAGGCTCAGCGAAGGCCTGAGGGCAAAAAAAAGGCACTCGCTTACTCTCAGGGGGTTTTCATTGAGGTAGGGGGGTTCTCCTTCGATCATCTCGATGGCCATTATCCCCAGTGACCAGATGTCCACTTTGGGCCCGTAGGCTTTTCGTGTCACCACTTCAGGCGCCATCCAGTACGGGGTCCCCACCATGGTGCTGCGCTTGCTCTGTTCGGGAGTGATCTGGGCACAGAAGCCAAAGTCAGCTGGAAAAGCAAAGAAGGAGGGAAGAAAAAGTTAGAAATCAGCAGGTTTCTCCAAAAACAACACGTACTGATGCCACAGCTGTGGTACAAGCTAGCCTGTTGCACTGCCTGCTACATTGCTGCTGCAAAGGAGGCCTGGTTTTGTGGTTAACAAGGTGTTCAGGAGTAAGCTTCTAAATCTGACTCGCTGAGGCCATCAACATCACAGAGCTGCTCACTTGTCGATGTGATGTGATGGTGATCAGTAAAGAGCTGTACATGGATGCTGTGAAACGTGGCAGTGCAGCATTTGGCAGCTGTAATACACTGTGTAACACATGCTCTCAAGCCTGTTCCTGGGTCTGTGAAAACAGAAACCAATGCCCAGTCTGTCCTCCCTCCACCCACACCCACCAGTATTATCTGGTCGTATTTTCAGTCCCGGAGATAGTATTTCCCCAGAAGATGTACCATCTCTCAAACACGATTTGCTTTCTAGAGCAAATACTGTGTTCAGAATAAATTTAAGTACCTAATTTGGTACTTATTATTTTCTTTGAGAAGACAGAAAGCTGGAGAGCTTTCCTGTGGAAATTGCTTGGCCCTGTCTTATTTGCATTTGACTTTCCAAAAGATCACAGAATAATAGAATCATAGGAAAATTAAGGTTGGAAAAGCCCTCCAAGATCACCTGGTCCAACCATCCCCCTACAAACAATGTCACCCACGAAACCACGTCCCCAAGCACCACGTCCAACCTTGCCTTGAACACCCCCAGGGACAGGGACTCCACCACCTCCCTGGGCAACGCGTCCCAATGCCTGACCGCTCTTTCTGAGAAGAAACGTCTCCTAATTGTTTTAATTGGTGAAGAGTAGCACTCTTTGTTCAATTCTTTGTTTTAATTGTTGAAGAGTAAGGGCATGACGTTTCCATTTTTCCACTCACCAGTGACATCGCCCGACTGCCAGGACTTTTCAACTGTGATGGAGAGCGGCTTGGCAACCCCATCAGCCAGTTCCCTCAGGACCCTGGGATTCATGTCACCAGGTCCCATAGACCTGGACCTGTTTACATTCAGCAGGTGGTCTCGAACCTGCTCTTCACTTACCGTGGGTGGGACTTTGCTCCCCCAGCCTCCACCTACGGGTTCAGGGAAATGAAAGACTTGGGAAGCCCATCTACCAGTGCAGACGGAGGCAAAGAAGTTGCTGAGTACCTCAGCCTTCTCCGTGTCTGTCGTTACCAATTACTCAGGTATAGAAACTCACTCCTAATATAAGAAATTAGCCACCTCTAATCGCTTCCACACTACTATTTTCACCCCTCAGTTTATTTTCACAAATGTTAAAGGCGCATGGTGGCCCCTGGGGACTCCTCCTGTCAGCCCAGCGCAGCAGCCCGAAGGGAGCTGGGTCCTCTCTTGTGCTCTTCCTCGAGGCTCTGTGCAGAGGGGCTGACACCTCTCGCACAAGGGCTGGCGGGTGGGAAAGAAACACGCACACAAGCCCTGAATATCAGCAAGAGTTCTTTATTGCCAGGTGTTTGGTGGCTCCAAGCTAATGCCTGGGATGGAGCCTGCGCGACGAGGAGTAGGGAGCTCGCCGGGCCCTGCTGCGTAGCTACCGGTGTTCTCTCATGGCACGCAGCAGAGAGCTGCCGGGGTAGTCCCAGGTCTGATGTGGCCGAGGTGGATCCACTTCCATGGGTTCCTCCGCCTCTTCTTGTGGATCCACCTCCATGGGCTCCACGGTGTCAGGCAGGAGGACAAGCCAGTCCTTGCCTGGGACTGCCCACACGGGATGCCTCCCATCAGCTGTGTTCTCCGGCCAGGGTGCCGAACGAGGGGGTCGCCCAGTTCCATTGCCTGGTCCCATGCCACTCTCCACTTGATATTCATTCGTGGGTTTCACGCCGCCATCTCTTTTACGGCCACGGCTGGGTCCCTCGCTGCGATCTGGCCGATGGGCACGCCTCTGCTCCCCACGGCTCTCCGCATCACGCTCCCGTCTTCGCTCCACACCACCACTGCACCTCTGGTTAGGCCCAGGCCCCCTGCTGCTGGATGTCTGAGGGGCCGGCCTGTTCCCCGCATCGCTGCGGTGCCAGTGATATCTCCGATAATCGTCTCTGGGCCGGGCAGCAGACTTCCCCCAGGCACTGATGTCTTTTGTGCCGCAGGTGCTGTCCCTCTGCCCATGAGACATCTTTCTCCCATTAGCTGCCATCTTCTCGGTGCTTCCTCAGATCGCTTCGCGGTCCTCACACCGAGGAGGGCTGCCGCTCGCCTTGCTCCTTTCTCTGGCCTTCCTCCTGCCGCTTACGCTGGCTCTCAGAGGACCGAGTCGCTGAGCAAGTGGCGGGCCAGCGGCAGGGGGCCTCTTTTATAGGGCCCGGGGCAAAGGCGTGACAGCGGTGGCCACTGTGACCTCAGCAAGGCTCTGTGATGGAGTGGCCCGTGCGAGGCCAAAGGCGGCTGCGTTGGGAGAGGCCTGGAAGATGCCCTCATGTGGACAAGGAGGAGGGCTGGGGGGGCTGAGGGGCCCCTTTTCTGGGGCTGGCTCCCCCCCAGGCCATTTGGCTTGACAGAGAGAAAGGCTGCCCCATGCAATCCTGCCTCAACCCATTTTTTCTCCCCATCTCCAAGGCTTAGAATCTCTGGTTAACAAAAGAAAACTCCATCAACAAAACCAAACCAGACCCATTCAAAAGGCTAAAGCGGTCACAGCTGAAGTACCCATCTTCAGGAGATCTTTGATCTGTTTGAGGGCAGCACAGCCCCAGGAATTGGAGGGGAGCAGCCAGGTTAAGCCCGGCAAGCTCACGGAGTTCAAGCTCTAAATTCTCCCAAAAGATGAGCCTCGGGACCAAAACTTGGGACCCTTCTGGGCAATAAAAATCAGGGATGCAGGAAAAACATCACTTATATAAAGTGCAGCAGTTTTCCCTGAAGCATGCGATAATAACCCTCTCTTCCTCTCTTGTACCTACCAGCGTATTGCCTCTGCTCCTGCTCATTCCCCCCACTTCGCTCCCAAATAATAAGACCCTGCAGAACTGTTCCCACCAGTGAAAACGCTAAATTTAGGTATGAAAAAGTAAAAGTTTAAAGATCCAGGGCAGGTTTTGTGTGTCCCAGTGCATATTTAGCCTTGGGACACCCCTCTGAGATAACCACAGGTACATTTCCCTCCCGTGCAGGTGGAAAAAAAAGGCAGCAGTGGGATGAGAGGACTGGGGTTGGGAAGCATTTTGCAGCCACGAGGTTTCAACCAGGACCTCTGCAGAAGCTCCTCTCCTTTGCCATGGGACTAAAAATAAAATAAAATAAAATAAAATAAAATAAAATAAAATAAAAACACTCAAGTAATGGTGTTGAGGGAAATACTGGCAGAGCCACCAGCCCCGTTACCACTTTTTCAGGCACTTTTGGGGTACGTTACCAGGCCCTCCGGTCTGCCTGGTGCCCGGCTTTGTGAAGTTTCACGAGGGGAGCAGCAGGATGCAGGATGACACAGTTTGGCTGCCGGGCTCTCATGGGACAAGGACATGGACATGGGATGCACATCGCAGCAGTGCCACCACCAACTAGTTTGCCAGCTCCCCCTTCCAGACGTTCCCTTTTTCTTCCCCCTCCGACGTGGGGCTCAGCACCCAAATGGCTTGTGAGAGCTCGGCAGGGCTCCCAGTGCCAGGAGGCTGAGCTGGGAAAGTCCTCTTCACGTTAGGCTTGGTTTCTTGGACTTCCAGCACCCAGCTCTGCCCTACAGCCACAAGCGGATAAAATCCTACAGCAGGGGGCTTGTGGGGGCACATGTGTCCTCCCCTTAATATTCCTTAATCCAAGCTGGGACGAGGCACTTGCACAATTATGTAGGTGATAAACTCCTGCTCTTGTCATCAGCCTCACCCTACTGACCCCACATGTAAAAGTGATGCTGGGGAGGGCAGCTTTAGGGACCGATCCCAAATCCTCCCCCGTTTCCTCCTCTGCACCTGGAGCCGCAGACACCAAGCTCTACCTGGGGAGACAGCAAGCAGCCAGGAGGGTCCATTTCATCATCTGCCTCCTCCTCTTCCTCCTCAAGCTGGGCTCTACATCCTGCTTCCACACTGGTGTTTCTCAGAGCATTAATGACTTCCAAACAGGTGAAAATAAGCAGTAGAAATCACACTTTCTGCATCAGCTTTCAGTGTAAAGTCACTTTGCTCTATCAAGTAAGATCTAATTAAAACAGATCAGAGAAACACAACTCCTTCAAGCACCCCCCAATTCATTTCTGCAAGCGTCATTGAAACAAAGGGGAGGAGAAGCAGGTCATTCATTCAGGTTTTATTTAAGGTTTCAGCTTTGCTTTCTAAATGGCTGAGCTGACCCTAACAAACCGGGCACTACCGGAGAGTTACACCAAGGCAGTACAAAGAAAGAGAAACACGTTTTCCAGCTGATTTTAAAATGGCAAAGGCCCTTATTTCCCAGCAGGACAAGACACACAGACACCTGGCAGCAGGTCAGATTAGCTCCAGCTCACTTAGCACGAGTTGTTGCTCAAAGACATAAGGCTCAGTCCTCACTCTGAGCACCCCTTCATTGCACAGGAGCCCCCCGCTCCTTCCTGCTCCCAAACAGGATGCCTCAATCCACCGTAGGCTGCTCCAGCATCCTCCAAATTCCCTCAGCAGTTGGGAAACTGAGCTTTTACCTTTTGCTTCCACCTACACCTGCAACCATCCTCTTCCTCAGACCAACACCATCTTCTGTTGCCCTCCCACCCCTTCCCTGGGGGCATCCATTTCGGCTGCAAGTTTCCGTCCAGCCCCTGCCGGCATCGCTGTTCTGCCACCACCGGCAGCTCCCTGCTTCTCCAAGACCCCAGCCTTGATGCTGAGAGCTGTCATTAGCAGCAAACCATGAGATCCGCCCTAGGACATTATCTATATGCTCAATCCAGTGTGTTTACAACCCCAAAATACATCCACATGTTCTCTATTACTATCAAAATAAGCCACTGAAAAGTCTCCGTATTTTATGCTAGGGAGACAAACAGACTCAGCCTTCACCTTTGACAGCTTCCATATGAAAGATGCTGGGGAATCTGTAAGCTCATAATTAAGAAAGGCGTTCAGATACGTACCATTCTTCTTGGACTTTGGGCTGGACCTTTCACTGCCAGCTGAGCTCAGCAAACTTGAAGTACCAGCAGCCTACAGGCCATTTCACCCCATCCTTGCATGGTAAATATCATCTGGTGATACCAACCCGTGATACCTTGAGACAGACACGTTCGGATACTAACGGAGATCTCAGCTCAGAAGCGATCTCAGCTCAGCCAGCCCCTCTCACCCAAACTCTTGGCCCCACTGAACTTAAATCAATCATTTGTTTAAAGAAAACCTAGGGCTGCAGTAATCCAGCTCAATATCAGCTCTTTAAATATAGGAAGCTTGAAATGCACCAGCTGCTTCTTAAATACGATATTCTTCAGTGCTTTGGAAAAAAAAGAGATGGGTTTTACCTTCCACCTCCACCAGGAGCTCTGGGAGCTGTAGCACATTGTGCCATTTCGGCACCTAACCTGATAGGGTTGCTGAGGATCCCTTAAAAAGGAAGCAGGTTTTCAGGGTGGATAGTCAAACAACTGAATATTTCATATTCTAATATAGAAGAGAGAATCTAATAATCAAATAAATAATTAAGGGCTGCGATTAAAAATGGTTCAGACTCAGTAAAATTAGTTCATACTGTAGGTATATTAAAATATATTTTAAAATGCTACCAAATCAGTTCTCTTCTCTTGGAAGTTGCGTTCAAATCCCAGCAGTAAGGATGTTCTCAGAAAAAAAAATAAGAATTATTAAGTCAGACACTTGTGCTAACAGCTCTCTGTAGTGACCAGAAAGTGCTGTAAGAGGCTATGCAGCAGCTGCCACCAGTGCTGGAGCTGAGCGATGCCCAGATGAACCTAAGAGTAGAGAAAAGGATCCATCTCTGGACAAAAAAAATGTATCTCATTCTCCTAAACTAACTACATTCTTTTATTTATCTTTTTATTCAAGATTTCTGAGACCATGAAAACACGATGCATCTGTTAACTTGGAACTGGGGCTAGGCACACAGTAGCAAGTCAACTTTCTCATCACAGGTTGGTAAAATAAAAACAGGAGAAGATGACATGTCTACAGCCGCTGTCTTACAGCTTCCCAGAGCACAGCTCTCAGTCCTTACCAAACCAGTAAGGACCAATTCACAGCTGAAGTCAATGAGACAGAAGCACATCACGGGCTTAAGAATGGGGAGAAACAGTCACTCCTGCAGATTCCTTTCCAATAGGCAACAGAGAATCCAGCAGAGTAACTTAAATACAAGTCACCCTTTTTACCATTTTTCCTCCTGCAGAAAAATAAGCTCACGGATTTGCTCGCAGGTAGGGCACATCTGCATTACCGCTCTCACCTCAAAGGGGTGCCAAGGATGGAGTGGGAAGGGAAGGCGAAGGGAAGTCAGCAACACTCAGTACATTCATGGATCAGGTTTAATCCTGTGCTGTCAAAAAATGTCAATTGATGGGTCAATAAGACCAGAGCAACATTAGATTTTAGATCAAGTGAGATCTAGCCCATCATTCCTTCCCATCTACCCCACGCATGGCATTTGAGACTTGCACAGAAAATAAAAGCAAACTCCTCACCAAAGAGAATTATCCGAGGGTAGTGGCCTTCCCTTTCCCGATCTCCACCCCAGCCCCAAGCAGAGGAGCTCATCAAGAGATCAGGTCCCCCCCAGGGCTGGCAGCTTTGCTGCTCTGCCCAAGGAATTCATCTTGCGAGGGGAAACTCTCCATATTACATGAAGATGAAGAATGTATACAAGGGGAGGAAGGCAGAAGATTTGGCAATGGGCTTCAGACATTACAGACTCACGTCAGACAGTGGCCACCCTGTAGCCTGAAGGATGGGAGAAGACACCAAAAAAGCAAGGGACCTTACAGGCTTTATCTACGCCTGTAAAACCAGTGCAAGGGCTGTCACGTATCGCAGAGTGAATGGGGAAAAATATATGTATATATTTCAATCACAAGCCCAGGGCAGGGAGGAAAGGACTGATCCAGCAGCAGGTGTCAGCAAGAAGCAGGAATGAGTTTCTGTGCAACACAAGTGCTTTGGGGAGAGGAGAACTGGATTAAACTCACCCTGGAAATGACCAAAGCGATACGTACAGAGAAAGCAAGATCTTTTATCCGTTCCCTCTGTGTGCAGTTACTCCTCTTCAGAGCCACTCGCTATCCCACAGGACTACAGAAGCTTGTATCACTTAATGCATCGCTTGTAAGCACCCAGTGACGATAACATGAAAACCCATCCCATCCGACAGAGTTGTCTGGTGACAGTGAATTCTCCAACCCTCCCTCAGCCCCGAGTTAAGAAATGCAGCAGTCCTTTTATTAAAAATCAGGATACAGTTCAACATAACGCCAGTGTTTACACCCGATCTCTCTAGTAGTTCCAGGATTGCTGTTGTTTTACATATCATTACCAACCAAAGGAGTCAGTAGCATAAAGATATCAGTTCACTCGCTCATTTCAAAAAAAAAATAATAAAATGAATGCCCCTATGCTTCCAAGGAAACACTGTCCATGATCAGTTTGTTTTCTGTTGGCCTTGGTCTAAGAAGCAAGAGTTTTCACCATCATCTTGCAGGCAGATCTTATCTTCCTAAGAGCAATTGTTCTGTTTGCTTTCTCTTACAGGGCAGGTCTCCACGAAGCCTGACAGCACTAATAAAATAACCCTAAAAGAAATCCCAGTTGATTTTTCCTGTGATTTTTCTAGAAATATCAGAACTATTTGAAAGCTGTTTAATTACTTGAGTTGAAACGAAAGTGTGCGGGGAAGGACCTTGATTCACACAATTTGGCAAAAAGATCACGCGTTGTCCAACAGCTGCAAGAAGCACACACAGGCTTTCTCCTTGCTCCCCCGAAGCATCCAGCGGTGCTGCAGGAGGGCTGCATGGTCCTGCCCTCGTTCCCCTTCCAGTTGTTTTAGCTGTTCCGATTGCTGCTGCCTGCTTCCTTCCCTCCTCAAGTCATCCAAAGCAGAGAGCAGCCTCAGTGCTGGAAGAGCAGCTTGGCAAAAGCAGGAGGAGTCCAGCCAGCAGAAGATTTACTTTATTAAGATAAACATGGTCTAAAGGCTCCACATTATCTTTAAAAATAAACACAGTAAGAAATACGAAAACAAACTGGCTTTGCTACGGGTAGGTCAGGTTCAGATGTTCTCAGAAGATCTTCCCAGCCATAAAATATACCCTTCCCCTACCGTGCCCATCAAGGAGGATGGAAAGACAGTTCACTACGCAAGATCAGCAGCGTACCTGTTGCGTGCCCTCCCACATTCAGCAAACGATACATCTGCTACCCTTCAAGGCAGATCAAAGTTTTAAGAACACCCCTGTGAAGGAGGAGCGGGAGGGGACAGGGACAGGTAATTCGGTTTCTGTAGGGAACATCTAAAAGGCTTGACACGACGGCTGTGCTGGCTCCCCCGCTTTAATGGTTGTTCTTTGCTGCTTCTTTAGCAGCAAGAATCAGAGGAGTGAGACTAGAAAGAGGCTTTGCAATTTTCAGGAACTGGTGCTAGGAAGAGGAAAAAGGAAAAAAAAAGGTTACATTTCTCAGAACATGTCCCAAAAGCCTGGTGTTTACACAAAATATCAGGACCTAGACCTGTATGAACTCCAACAACCTCCAAGCAGGCGAAACAAAAAAGGCACGATGAGCAAGAAAGTTCACCGTGACTTTTGGGCCTCACCTGAACTGATAAAGAGCTTTGCACCCAACACATCCTAGTTTCTCCAATGTTTATACACTCTCAAGACTAAGCAAGTTCTCCCAGGAAATAAATTCATGCAAAATCTACAGTGAAATTCTTTGTGGAAGGGAGGTGTAAGTAAAAGCAACCTGTGCAGTTCCAAAACATTGCACAGGGCTTCCTGCAGCAATCATCTCTCCATTCTTCCTTTCCTGTCACCACAGATCTGCTGAAAACATTGCCTTGGCCTTCTAAAGCTATTAGAAATTTTCAGAACAGCTGGGACTGAGGAGCACAGCAGGGAATTCACAACAGGACCAGTCAGGCCATCTCCTATACCAGGTGCGCTGTTCTGTTTAACAATATTGATTATCGAGCATGCAACAAGCAGTAGGTGGTGTCACAAAGTGCTTCTTGCAGCACATGTGGTGTTTGTTTCGGGGGCAAGGTTTAAAACATAACATCTGGAACAGAGGAAGAAGTTTTCCCTGTGTTCAGGGTTAAGTGGAAAGCTTGCAATACTCCAGCCTCGCAGAGAAAGTCTAGGTTGGGGACAGAGACTGACACAAAACAGCTAATCAGACGAGTGGAGGCATGAAGCCCACAAGCCGTTCAGAAAACCCAAAATAATTAAGTCCCCCAGGACTTCTGAGCACCAGAAGGGATCAACCACCCAATCTGAACACACTTCAGAGGTGGAAAAATCCGAGGCTAAAAGGTAAAGGCAGGCAGAAATGCTGCAGTCCCAATGTTCTCCTGCCCCAAGGAACACAACCCTGCTGCTGTCTGATACTCTGGAGCTGGCAAGTCCAGGAGAAAAAGTCAGCTTTCATCTACTGCCATTCTTTCTGCCGGTGATTAATGCTTCATTAGTGTCTCAGAAAGGCAGCAGCACTCCCAAAGCTGAACCCAGTAGACAAACTAAAGGAAAGAAAGGAACACCAAAAAAGAGACAACTGTCTCACAGTCGACATCTGAGGGCCCCATCATCACAGATTTATTTTACAAAGAGATGAAGCACATTTTCCACCCCCGTGGGAGGTCTGACAAAAGGAAACACATGAACACTCCTCATCTGTGTTGGTAAAAAGCCTGGGAGCTTTGTCCTTCACTTTCACCACGAGTCCAGACAAAGACACCAGGTTTTCAGTGAAATAACTGAGGATTTCTCACAAGCTTGGTTCCATCACCTCTGCAGGAAGAGCTGTATCTGGCAAAATGTGTTAATGCCAAACTGCTGCAGTTAGTGCAAGACGTGCCCCTTCCAGAAAGCTTTGGGAACTCTCCCCCAGAAGGGAGACAACCAGAGCATTCGATAGCTGGAAGCCCTCCTGTTATCCAAATGGGAACAAGCACGGCCAGACCGCAACACCACAGCCAGATGTTAGGGTGAGCTGCGTGAAGAAGCCACGGGAATTAAGGGGCTCGGCAGCTGGCAGGATCGGGGCACGGCAATTATTTGAGGTTGGTTACAGAACACGCTGCACAGCTGCTGCCAGTAGCAAGTACAGCACAAAAAGGAAAGTACTCTGTTAACGCTTCGTTAGGGATTTGGGGTTTTTTGGTTGGTTGGTTTTGGTTTTTTTTGTTCGTTTCTTCATGGTAAATTATCTCTGCTGTGCTTGTGACTTCAGATGACGCAGTATTTAAGACCCCAAATGACATTGCTCCACGTGCCTATTCTCACTCTAGAATGCTTAATTCCGTCCCGTTCCCCGGCACTTACCTGGAGCAGCTCTTTTGCAGAACCTCTTTTTTCCACGTCCATTTCAAGACAGCGATTTAGGAAGTCTCGGAATATGGGTGAAAGCTTTTCTGGATTCTGCAGTTCCGGAGTCCCGTTAGTAGCAATGAGGTACAGGGCCTAAAGCAAAGCAAGCACCAAAGAAACAGGAGGTTACGAAGGTCAGACTCCAGCTGCAGATTACAGAGGCACCCATTTTTCCTCTCCCTCCCCACAGTTCAATGGGGAAAAACAAAACCAAAACAAACCCTTATCACGGTGACTAATAAATGCTTAAGTTTCAGCAAAGAGAAGAGCTGCCGGCCCTATTTTTATGTGGATGGGATCCAATCCTTTCTTGCTTTACCCTCGTAATCTGGGTTTGGATCCTGCAGCCCTCTCAAGGGATTAAGAGGACAAAACCAGCAGTCCAGACTGTGTTTACAGAGGGAAGTTGGCTGGCACAGCTCTGCCAGTGCTCGACTCCTGCAATAACTATATCCTCATGGGAAGGTACCCCTGAAGAAACAGGAGGCTTTCTTCTCTCGATACTTTGCCCAAATGCACAAGGCCTAAAAAGTCAATACTCTAAAGACGCAGTTGGTCCTTTACAAAAGATGGCCAGTAGGTTCTCAAGCAGCACTTAACACCCTACAGAAACAAGTGGAGTCATTTTGCTGCTGCTTGGGAATGAAGAATTCTCTAAGAATCAGGAAATTCAGAATTCATCCACTGCAAAATTTTACTATTAAAAGAAAATCGCTAGATGCCTTTTAAAAGGAAACAGACATCTGGCAGAGGCCTTTGGAGCTCATCGCTCATCACATCTCAAGGTAGAGGTCTGATAGCCTGGGAACTGCAACAAGTTAAGTTAAATGAGAGCAAAGCACCCCGTTGCTTAGCCATCCTCATTTAACTCCACACCAACTTTTTCCTTTCGCATTTCTTCACTGCTGCGCTTCTCTCCCAAAATCACCTCCAGTCAAAGAGGTGGAAACAAGTTAAACAGAACTGTTCTAGATCCCTTCGTCCTGTTTAGCTTAGAAAAAAAGCCATAAAACTGGCTTACACCAAGAACAGCCGCATTCCTACAAACAGACAGAATTTCCCCCTTCATTAAAGAATATGAAGGGAAAGACACCAGCGGGGCAAAGCCTGACTAAAGGCTTGTTAAACCTGGAGCTTTACTGAGAGCACGCAAAGAGGAACAATGCACCAGCAAGAAAAAGCCCTGTTTATAAAAGAGTAATGTGGTATTCTTTGAATTCAAGGACAGCTCTCTTCCCCACTCACAAGGATTTAAGAAGCCGGGCGCTCTGGGGCCAGAAGGTGCCCCTATCGGCCTCTCCAGAAAGGGGGGAATTATGGATGCACCACATCATTAACTCAGACCCTACCTGAAGGTCTGCAACAGGAAGAGCCTGTGCCCTCTGCCACCCAGAACCAGCCATGGCTTCTAAGTTAAATGACCACAATCTTCTCACTACAGCATCTAAGGAGACGTGTAGCTGCATGTGATGAAACCACAGCGGAGGTTCACCTGCCTCCTCCAGAGCCCAGGTTAACCAGCAGGCTCAGCGAAGGCCTGAGGGCAAAAAAAAGGCACTCGCTTACTCTCAGGGGGTTTTCATTGAGGTAGGGGGGTTCTCCTTCGATCATCTCGATGGCCATTATCCCCAGTGACCAGATGTCCACTTTGGGCCCGTAGGCTTTTCGTGTCACCACTTCAGGCGCCATCCAGTACGGGGTCCCCACCATGGTGCTGCGCTTGCTCTGTTCGGGAGTGATCTGGGCACAGAAGCCAAAGTCAGCTGGAAAAGCAAAGAAGGAGGGAAGAAAAAGTTAGAAATCAGCAGGTTTCTCCAAAAACAACACGTACTGATGCCAATGCTGTGGTACAAGCTAGCCTGTTGCACTGCCTGCTACATTGCTGCTGCAAAGGAGGGCTGGTTTTGTGGTTAACAAGGTGTTCAGGAGTAAGCTTCTAAATCTGACTCGCTGAGGCCATCAACATCACAGAGCTGCTCACTTGTCGATGTGATGTGATGGTGATCAGTAAAGAGCTGTACATGGATGCTGTGAAACGTGGCAGTGCAGCATTTGGCAGCTGTAATACACTGTGTAACACATGCTCTCAAGCCTGTTCCTGGGTCTGTGAAAACAGAAACCAATGCCCAGTCTGTCCTCCCTCCACCCACACCCACCAGCATTATCTGGTCGTATTTTCAGTCCCAGAGATAGTATTTCCCCAGAAGATGTACCATCTCTCAAACACGATTTGCTTTCTAGAGCAAATACTGTGTTCAGAATAAATTTAAGTACCTAATTTGGTACTTATTATTTTCTTTGAGAAGACAGAAAGCTGGAGAGCCTTCCTGTGGAAATTGCTTGGCCCTGTCTTATTTGCATTTGACTTTCCAAAAGATCACAGAATAATAGAATCATAGGAAAATTAAGGTTGGAAAAGCCCTCCAAGATCACCTGGTCCAACCATCCCCCTACAAACAATGTCACCCACGAAACCACGTCCCCAAGCACCACGTCCAACCTTGCCTTGAACACCCCCAGGGACAGGGACTCCACCACCTCCCTGGGCAACGCGTCCCAATGCCTGACCGCTCTTTCTGAGAAGAAATGTCTCCTAATTGTTTTAATTGGTGAAGAGTAGCACTCTTTGTTCAATTCTTTGTTTTAATTGTTGAAGAGTAAGGGCATGACGTTTCCATTTTTCCACTCACCAGTGACATCACCCGACTGCCAGGACTTTTCAACTGTGATGGAGAGCGGCTTGGCAACCCCATCAGCCAGTTCCCTCAGGACCCTGGGATTCATGTCATCAGGTCCCATAGACCTGGACCTGTTTACATTCAGCAGGTGGTCTCGAACCTGCTCTTCACTTACCGTGGGTGGGACTTTGCTCCCCCAGCCTCCACCTACAGGTTCAGGGAAATGAAAGACTTGGGAAGCCCATCTACCAGTGCAGACGGAGGCAAAGAAGTTGCTGAGTACCTCAGCCTTCTCCGTGTCTGTCGTTACCAATTACTCAGGTATAGAAACTCACTCCTAATATAAGAAATTAGCCACCTCTAATCGCTTCCACACTACTATTTTCACCCCTCAGTTTATTTTCACAAATGTTAAAGGCGCATGGTGGCCCCTGGGGACTCCTCCTGTCAGCCCAGCGCAGCAGCCCAAAGGGAGCTGGGTCCTCTCTTGTGCTCTTCCTCGAGGCTCTGTGCAGAGGGGCTGACACCTCTCGCACAAGGGCTGGCGGGTGGGAAAGAAACACGCACACAAGCCCTGAATATCAGCAAGAGTTCTTTATTGCCAGGTGTTTGGTGGCTCCAAGCTAATGCCTGGGATGGAGCCTGCGCGACGAGGAGTAGGGAGCTCGCCGGGCCCTGCTGCGTAGCTACCGGTGTTCTCTCATGGCACGCAGCAGAGAGCTGCCGGGGTAGTCCCAGGTCTGATGTGGCCGAGGTGGATCCACTTCCATGGGTTCCTCCGCCTCTTCTTGTGGATCCACCTCCATGGGCTCCACGGTGTCAGGCAGGAGGACAAGCCAGTCCTTGCCTGGGACTGCCCACACGGGATGCCTCCCATCAGCTGTGTTCTCCGGCCAGGGTGCCGAACGAGGGGGTCGCCCAGTTCCATTGCCTGGTCCCATGCCACTCTCCACTTGATATTCATTCGTGGGTTTCACGCCGCCATCTCTTTTACGGCCACGGCTGGGTCCCTCGCTGCGATCTGGCCGATGGGCACGCCTCTGCTCCCCACGGCTCTCCGCATCACGCTCCCGTCTTCGCTCCACACCACCACTGCACCTCTGGTTAGGCCCAGGCCCCCTGCTGCTGGATGTCTGAGGGGCCGGCCTGTTCCCCGCATCGCTGCGGTGCCAGTGATATCTCCGATAATCGTCTCTGGGCCGGGCAGCAGACTTCCCCCAGGCACTGATGTCTTTTGTGCCGCAGGTGCTGTCCCTCTGCCCATGAGACATCTTTCTCCCATTAGCTGCCATCTTCTCGGTGCTTCCTCAGATCGCTTCGCGGTCCTCACACCGAGGAGGGCTGCCGCTCGCCTTGCTCCTTTCTCTGGCCTTCCTCCTGCCGCTTACGCTGGCTCTCAGAGGACCGAGTCGCTGAGCAAGTGGCGGGCCAGCGGCAGGGGGCCTCTTTTATAGGGCCCGGGGCAAAGGCGTGACAGCGGTGGCCACTGTGACCTCAGCAAGGCTCTGTGATGGAGTGGCCCGTGCGAGGCCAAAGGCGGCTGCGTTGGGAGAGGCCTGGAAGATGCCCTCATGTGGACAAGGAGGAGGGCTGGGGGGGCTGAGGGGCCCCTTTTCTGGGGCTGGCTCCCCCCCAGGCCATTTGGCTTGACAGAGAGAAAGGCTGCCCCATGCAATCCTGCCTCAACCCATTTTTTCTCCCCATCTCCAAGGCTTAGAATCTCTGGTTAACAAAAGAAAACTCCATCAACAAAACCAAACCAGACCCATTCAAAAGGCTAAAGCGGTCACAGCTGAAGTACCCATCTTCAGGAGATCTTTGATCTGTTTGAGGGCAGCACAGCCCCAGGAATTGGAGGGGAGCAGCCAGGACAGCCCGGCAAGCTCACGGAGTTCAAGCTCTAAATTCTCCCAAAAGATGAGCCTCGGGACCAAAACTTGGGACCCTTCTGGGCAATAAAAATCAGGGATGCAGGAAAAACATCACTTATATAAAGTGCAGCAGTTTTCCCTGAAGCATGCGATAATAACCCTCTCTTCCTCTCTTGTACCTACCAGCGTATTGCCTCTGCTCCTGCTCATTCCCCCCACTTCGCTCCCAAATAATAAGACCCTGCAGAACTGTTCCCACCAGTGAAAACGCTAAATTTAGGTATGAAAAAGTAAAAGTTTAAAGATCCAGGGCAGGTTTTGTGTGTCCCAGTGCATATTTAGCCTTGGGACACCCTTCTGAGATAACCACAGGTACATTTCCCTCCCGTGCAGGTGGAAAAAAAAGGCAGCAGTGGGATGAGAGGACTGGGGTTGGGAAGCATTTTGCAGCCACGAGGTTTCAACCAGGACCTCTGCAGAAGCTCCTCTCCTTTGCCATGGGACTAAAAATAAAATAAAATAAAATAAAATAAAATAAAATAAAATAAAATAAAATAAAATAAAAACACTCAAGTAATGGTGTTGAGGGAAATACTGGCAGAGCCACCAGCCCCGTTACCACTTTTTCAGGCACTTTTGGGGTACGTTACCAGGCCCTCCGGTCTGCCTGGTGCCCGGCTTTGTGAAGTTTCACGAGGGGAGCAGCAGGATGCAGGATGACACAGTTTGGCTGCCGGGCTCTCATGGGACAAGGACATGGACATGGGATGCACATCGCAGCAGTGCCACCACCAACTAGTTTGCCAGCTCCCCCTTCCAGACGTTCCCTTTTTCTTCCCCCTCCGACGTGGGGCTCAGCACCCAAATGGCTTGTGAGAGCTCGGCAGGGCTCCCAGTGCCAGGAGGCTGAGCTGGGAAAGTCCTCTTCACGTTAGGCTTGGTTTCTTGGACTTCCAGCACCCAGCTCTGCCCTACAGCCACAAGCGGATAAAATCCTACAGCAGGGGGCTTGTGGGGGCACACGTGTCCTCCCCTTAATATTCCTTAATCCAAGCTGGGACGAGGCACTTGCACAATTATGTAGGTGATAAACTCCTGCTCTTGTCATCAGCCTCACCCTACTGACCCCACATGTAAAAGTGATGCTGGGGAGGGCAGCTTTAGGGACCGATCCCAAATCCTCCCCCGTTTCCTCCTCTGCACCTGGAGCCGCAGACACCAAGCTCTGCCTGGGGAGACAACAAGCAGCCAGGAGGGTCCATTTCATCATCTGCCTCCTCCTCTTCCTCCTCAAGCTGGGCTCTACATCCTGCTTCCACACTGGTGTTTCTCAGAGCATTAATGACTTCCAAACAGGTGAAAATAAGCAGTAGAAATCACACTTTCTGCATCAGCTTTCAGCGTAAAGTCACTTTGCTCTATCAAGTAAGATCTAATTAAAACAGATCAGAGAAACACAACTCCTTCAAGCACCCCCCAATTCATTTCTGCAAGCGTCATTGAAACAAAGGGGAGGAGAAGCAGGTCATTCATTCAGGTTTTATTTAAGGTTTCAGTTTTGCTTTCTAAATGGCTGAGCTGACCCTAACAAACCGGGCACTACCGGAGAGTTACACCAAGGCAGTACAAAGAAAGAGAAACACGTTTTCCAGCTGATTTTAAAACGGCAAATGCCCTTGTTATTTCCCAGCAGGACAAGACACACAGACATCTGGCAGCAGGTCAGATTAGCTCCAGCTCACTTAGCACGAGTTGTTGCTCAAAGACATAAGGCTCAGTCCTCACTCTGAGCACCCCTTCATTGCACAGGAGCCCCCCGCTCCTTCCTGCTCCCAAACAGGATGCCTCAATCCACCGCAGGCTGCATCAGCACCCTCCAAATTTCCTCAGCAGTTGGGAAACTGAGCTTTTACCTTTTGCATCCTCCTACCCCAGCACCCGTCTTCTTCCTCAGACCAACACCATCTTCTGTTGCCCTCCCACCCCTTTCCTGGGGGCATCCATTTCGGCTGCAAGTTTCCATCCAGCCCCCGCCGGCATCGCTGTTCTGCCACCACCGGCAGCTCCCTGCTTCTCCAAGACCCCAGCCTTGATGCTGAGAATTGTCATTAGCAGCAAACCATGAGATCCGCCCTAGGACATTATCTATATGCTCAATCCAGTGCGTTTACAACCCCAAAATACATCCACATGTTCTCTATTACTATCAAAATAAGCCACTGAAAAGTCTCCGTATTTTATGCTAGGGAGACAAACAGACTCAGCCTTCACCTTTGACAGCTTCCATATGAAAGATGCTGGGGAATCTGTAAGCTCGTAATTAAGAAAGGCGTTCAAATACGTACCATTCTTCTTGGACTTTGGGCTGGACCTTTCACTGCCAGCTGAGCTCAGCAAACTTGAAGTACCAGCAGCCTACAGGCCATTTCACCCCATCCTTGCATGGTAAATATCATCTGGTGATACCAACCCGTGATACCTTGAGACAGACACGTTCGGATACTAACAGAGATCTCAGCTCAGAAGCGATCTCAGCTCAGCCAGCCCCTCTCACCCAAACTCTTGGCCCCACTGAACTTAAATCAATCATTTGTTTAAAGAAAACCTAGGGCTGCAGTAATCCAGCTCAATATCAGCTCTTTAAATATAGGAAGCTTGAAATGCACCAGCTGCTTCTTAAATACGATATTCTTCAGTGCTTTGGAAAAAAAAGAGATGAGTTTTACCTTCCGCCACCACCAGGAGCTCTGGGAGCTGTAGCACGTTGTGCCATTTCGGCACCTAACCTGATGGGGTTGCTGAGGATCCCATAAAAACAAAGCAGGTTTTCAGGATGGATAGTCAAACTGAATATTTCATGTTCTCATATAGAAGAGAGAATCTAATAATCAAATAAATAAGGGCTGTGATTAAAAATGGTTCAGACTCAGTAGAATTAGTTCATACTGTAGGTATATTAAAATATATTTTAAAATGCTACCAAATCAGTTCTCTTCTCTTGGAAGTTGCGTTCAAATCCCAGCAGTAAGGATGTTCTCAGAAAAAAAAATAAGAATTATTAAGTCAGACACTTGTGCTAACAGCTCTCTGTAGTGACCAGAAAGTGCTGTAAAAGGCTATGCAGCAGCTGCCACCAGTGCTGAAGCTGAGCGATGCCCAGATGAACCTAAGAGTAGAGAAAAGGATCCATCTCTGGACAAAAAAAATGTATCTCATTCTCCTAAAATAACTACATTCTTTTATTTATCTTTTTATTTAAGATTTCTGAGACCATGAAAACACGATGCGTCTGTTAACTTGGAATTGGGGCTAGGTACAAAGTAGCAAGTCAAACTCTTTCGCATCACAGGTTGGTAAAATAAAAACAGGAGAAGATGACATGTCTACAGCCGCTGTCTTACAGCTTCCCAGTGCATAGCTCTCAGTCCTTACCAAACCAGTAAGGACCAATTCACAGCTGAAGTCAATGAGACAGAAGCACATCACGGGCTTAAGAATGGGGAGAAACAGTCACTCCTGCAGATTCCTTTCCAATAGGCAACAGAGAATCCAGCAGAGTAACTTAAATACAAGTCACCCTTTTTACCATTTTTCCTCCTGCAGAAAAATAAGCTCACGGATTTGCTCGCAGGTAGGGCACATCTGCATTACCACTCTCACCTCAAAGGGGTGTCAAGGATGGAGTGGGAAGGGAAGGCGAAGGGAAGTCAGCAACATTCAATAAATTCATGGATCAGGTTTAATCCTGTGCTGTCCAAAAAAGTCAATTGGTGGGTCGGTAAAACCAGAGCCACATTAGATTTTAGACCTAGTGAGCTCTAGCCCATCATTCCTTCCACCGCACACATGGCATTTTGAGACTTGCATAGAAAATAAAACCAAACTCCTCACCAAAGAGAATTATTCGAGGGTAGTGGCCTTCCCTTTCCCGATCTCCACCACAGCCCCAAGCAGAGGAGCTCATCAAGAGATCAGGTCCCCCCCAGGGCTGGCAGCTTTGCTGCTCTGCCCAAGGAATTCATCTTGTAAGGGGAAATTTTTCATATTACATGAAGATGAAGAATATATACAAGGGGAGGAAGGCAGAAGATTTGGCAATGGGCTTCAGACGTTACAGCCTCACGTCAGACAGTGGCCACCCTGTAGCCTGAAGGATGGGAGAAGACACCAAAAAAGCAAGGGACCTTACAGGCTTTATCTACGCCTGTAAAACCAGTGCAAGGGCTGTCACGTATCGCAGAGTGAATGGGGAAAAATATATGTATATATTTCAATCACAAGCCCAGGGCAGGGAGGAAAGGACTGATCCAGCAGCAGGTGTCAGCAAGAAGCAGGAATGAGTTTCTGTGCAACACAAGTGCTTTGGGGAGAGGAGAACTGGATTAAACTCACCCTGGAAATGACCAAAGCGATACGTACAGAGAAAGCAAGATCTTTTATCCGTTCCCTCTGTGTGCAGTTACTCCTCTTCAGAGCCACTCGCTATCCCACAGGACTACAGAAGCTTGTATCACTTAATGCATCGCTTGTAAGCACCCAGTGACGATAACATGAAAACCCATCCCATCCGACAGAATCGTCTGGTGACAGTGAATTCTCCAACCCTCCCTCAGCCCCAAGTTAAGAAATGCAGCAGTCCTTTTATTAAAAATCAGGATACAGTTCAACATAACGCCAGTGTTTACACCCGATCTCTCTAGTAGTTCCAGGATCGCTGTTGTTTTACATATCATTACCAACCAAAGGAGTCAGTAGCATAAAGATATCAGTTCACTCGCTCATTTCAAAAAAAAAATAAAATGAATGCCCCTATGCTTCCAAGGAAACACTGTCCATGATCAGTTTGTTTTCTGTTGGCCTTGGTCTAAGAAGCAAGAGTTTTCACCATCATCTTGCAGGCAGATCTTATCTTCCTAAGAGCAATTGTTCTGTTTGCTTTCTCTTACAGGGCAGGTCTCCACGAAGCCTGACAGCACTAATAAAATAACCCTAAAAGAAATCCCAGTTGATTTTTCCTGTGATTTTTCTAGAATATCAGAACTATTTGAAAGCTGTTTAATTACTTGAGTTGAAACGAAAGTGTGCGGGGAAGGACCTTGATTCACACAATTTGGCAAAAAGATCACGACTTGTCCAACAGCTGCAAGAAGCACACACAGGCTTTCTCCTTGCTCCCCCGAAGCATCCAGCGGTGCTGCGGGAGGGCTGCATGGTCCTGCCCTCGTTCCCCTTCCAGTTGTTTTAGCTGTTCCGATTGCTGCTGCCTGCTTCCTTCCCTCCTCAAGTCATCCACAGCAGAGAGCAGCCTCAGTGCTGGAAGAGCAGCTTGGCAAAAGCAGGAAGAGTCCAGCCAGCAGAAGATTTACTTTATTAAGATAAACATGGCCTAAAGGCTCCACATTATCTTTAAAAATAAACACAGTAAGAAATACGAAAACAAACTGGCTTTGCTACGGGTAGGTCAGGTTCAGATGTTCTCAGAAGATCTTCCCAGCCATAAAATATACCCTTCCCCTACCGTGCCCATCAAGGAGGATGGAAAGACAGTTCACTACGCAAGATCAGCAGCGTACCTGTTGCGTGCCCTCCCACATTCAGCAAACGATACATCTGCTACCCTTCAAGGCAGATCAAAGTTTTAAGAACACCCCTGTGAAGGAGGAGCAGGAGGGGACAGGGACAGGTAATTCGGTTTCTGTAGGGAACATCTAAAAGGCTTGACACGACGGCTGTGCTGGCTCCCCCGCTTTAATGGTTGTTCTTTGCTGCTTCTTTAGCAGCAAGAATCAGAGGAGTGAGACTAGAAAGAGGCTTTGCAATTTTCAGGAACTGGTGCTAGGAAGAGGAAAAAGGAAAAAAAAAGGTTACATTTCTCAGAACATGTCCCAAAAGCCTGGTGTTTACACAAAATATCAGGACCTAGACCTGTATGAACTCCAACAACCTCCAAGCAGGCGAAACAAAAAAGGCACGATGAGCAAGAAAGTTCACCGTGACTTTTGGGCCTCACCTGAACTGATAAAGATCTTTGCACCCAACACATCCTAGTTTCTCCAATGTTTATACACTCTCAAGACTAAGCAAGTTCTCCCAGGAAATAAATTCATGCAAAATCTACAGTGAAATTCTTTGTGGAAGGGAGGTGTAAGTAAAAGCAACCTGTGCAGTTCCAAAACATTGCACAGGGCTTCCTGCAGCAATCATCTCTCCATTCTTCCTTTCCTGTCACCACAGATCTGCTGAAAACATTGCCTTGGCCTTCTAAAGCTATTAGAAATTTTCAGAACAGCTGGGACTGAGGAGCACAGCAGGGAATTCACAACAGGACCAGTCAGACCATCTCCTATACCAGGTGCTCTGTTCTGTTAAACAATATTGATTATCGAGCATGCAACAAGCAGTAGGTGGTGTCACAAAGTGCTTCTTGCAGCACATGTGGTGTTTGTTTCGGGGGCAAGGCTTAAAACATAACATCTGGAACAGAGGAAGAAGTTTTCCCTGTGTTCAGGGTTAAGTGGAAAGCTTGCAATACTCCAGCCTCGCAGAGAAAGTCTAGTTGGGGACAGAGACTGACACAAAACAGCTAATCAGACGAGTGGAGGCATGAAGCCCACAAGCTGTTCAGAAAACCCAAAATAATTAAGTCCCCCAGGACTTCTGAGCACCAGAAGGGATCAACCACCCAATCTGAACACACTTCAGAGGTGGAAAAATCCGAGGCTAAAAGGTAAAGGCAGGCAGAAATGCTGCAGTCCCAATGTTCTCCTGCCCCAAGGAACACAACCCTGCTGCTGTCTGATACTCTGGAGCTGGCAAGTCCAGGAGAAAAAGTCAGCTTTCATCTACTGCCATTCTTTCTGCCGGTGATTAATGCTTCATTAGTGTCTCAGAAAGGCAGCAGCACTCCCAAAGCTGAACCCAGTAGACAAACTAAAGGAAAGAAAGGAACACCAAAAAAGAGACAACTGTCTCACAGTCGACATCTGAGGGCCCCATCATCACAGATTTATTTTACAAAGAGATGAAGCACATTTTCCACCCCCGTGGGAGGTCTGACAAAAGGAAACACATGAACACTCCTCATCTGTGTTGGTAAAAAGCCTGGCAGCTTCGTCCTTCACTTTCACGAGTCCAGACAAAGACACCAGGTTTTCAGTGAAATAACTGAGGATTTCTCACAAGCTTGGTTCCATCACCTCTGCAGGAAGAGCTGTATCTGGCAAAATGTGTTAATGCCAAACTGCTGCAGTTAGTGCAAGACGTGCCCCTTCCAGAAAGCTTTGGGAACTCTCCCCCAGAAGGGAGACAACCAGAGCATTCGATAGCTGGAAGCCCTCCTGTTATCCAAATGGGAACAAGCACGGCCAGACCGCAACACCACAGCCAGATGTTAGGGTGAGCTGCGTGAAGAAGCCACGGGAATTAAGGGGCACGGCAGCTGGCAGGATCGGGGCACGGCAATTATTTGAGGTTGGTTACAGAACACGCTGCACAGCTGCTGCCAGTAGCAAGTACAGCACAAAAAGGAAAGTACTCTGTTAACGCTTCGTTAGGGATTTGGGGTTTTTTGGTTGGTTGGTTTTGGTTTTTTTTGCTCGTTTCTTCATGGTAAATTATCTCTGCTGTGCTTGTGACTTCAGATGACGCAGTATTTAAGACCCCAAATGACATTGCTCCACGTGCCTATTCTCACTCTAGAATGCTGAATTCCGTCCCGTTCCCCGGCACTTACCTGGAGCAGCTCTTTTGCAGAACCTCTTTTTTCCACGTCCATTTCAAGACAGCGATTTAGGAAGTCTCGGAATATGGGTGAAAGCTTTTCTGGATTCTGCAGTTCCGGAGTCCCGTTAGTAGCAATGAGATACAGGGCCTAAAGCAAAGCAAGCACCAAAGAAACAGGAGGTTACGAAGGTCAGACTCCAGCTGCAGATTACAGAGGCACCCATTTTTCCTCTCCCTCCCCACAGTTCAATGGGGAAAAACAAAACCAAAACAAACCCTTATCACGGTGACTAATAAATGCTTAAGTTTCAGCAAAGAGAAGAGCTGCCGGCCCTATTTTTATGTGGATGGGATCCAATCCTTTCTTGCTTTACCCTCGTAATCTGGGTTTGGATCCTGCAGCCCTCTCAAGGGATTAAGAGGACAAAACCAGCAGTCCAGACTGTGTTTACAGAGGGAAGTTGGCTGGCACAGCTCTGCCGGTGCTCGACTCCTGCAATAACTATATCCTCATGGGAAGGTACCCCTGAAGAAACAGGAGGCTTTCTTCTCTCGATACTTTGCCCAAATGCACAAGGCCTGAAAAGTCAATACTCTAAAGATGCAGTTGGTCCTTTACAAAAGATGGCCAGTAGGTTCTCAAGCAGCACTTAACACCCTACAGAAACAAGTGGAGTCGTTTTGCTGCTGCTTGGGAATGAAGAATTCTCTAAGAATCAGGAAATTCAGAATTCATCCACTGCAAAATTTTACTATTAAAAGAAAATCGCTAGATGCCTTTTAAAAGGAAACAGACATCTGGCAGAGGCCTTTGGAGCTCATCGCTCATCACATCTCAAGGTAGAGGTCTGATAGCCTGGGAACTGCAACAAGTTAAGTTAAATGAGAGCAAAGCACCCCGTTGCTTAGCCATCCTCATTTAACTCCACACCAACTTTTTCCTTTCGCATTTCTTCACTGCTGCGCTTCTCTCCCAAAATCACCTCCAGTCAAAGAGGTGGAAACAAGTTAAACAGAACTGTTCTAGATCCCTTCGTCCTGTTTAGCTTAGAAAAAAAGCCATAAAACTGGCTTACACCAAGAACAGCCGCATTCCTACAAACAGACAGAATTTCCCCCTTCATTAAAGAATATGAAGGGAAAGACACCAGCGGGGCAAAGCCTGACTAAAGGCTTGTTAAACCTGGAGCTTTACTGAGAGCACGCAAAGAGGAACAATGCACCAGCAAGAAAAAGCCCTGTTTATAAAAGAGTAATGTGGTATTCTTTGAATTCAAGGACAGCTCTCTTCCCCACTCACAAGGATTTAAGAAGCCGGGCGCTCTGGGGCCAGAAGGTGCCCCTATCGGCCTCTCCAGAAAGGGGGGAATTATGGATGCACCACATCATTAACTCAGACCCTACCTGAAGGTCTGCAACAGGAAGAGCCTGTGCCCTCTGCCACCCAGAACCAGCCATGGCTTCTAACTTAAATGACCACAATCTTCTCACTACAGCATCTAAGGAGACGTGTAGCTGCATGTGATGAAACCACAGCGGAGGTTCACCTGCCTCCTCCAGAGCCCAGGTTAACCAGCAGGCTCAGCGAAGGCCTGAGGGCCAAAAAAAGGCACTCGCTTACTCTCAGGGGGCTTTCATTGAGGTAGGGGGGTTCTCCTTCGATCATCTCGATGGCCATTATCCCCAGTGACCAGATGTCCACTTTGGGCCCGTAGGCTTTTCGTGTCACCACTTCAGGCGCCATCCAGTACGGGGTCCCCACCATGGTGCTGCGCTTGCTCTGTTCGGGAGTGATCTGGGCACAGAAGCCAAAGTCAGCTGGAAAAGCAAAGAAGGAGGGAAGAAAAAGTTAGAAATCAGCAGGTTTCTCCAAAAACAACACGTACTGATGCCACAGCTGTGGTACAAGCTAGCCTGTTGCACTGCCTGCTACATTGCTGCTGCAAAGGAGGCCCTGGTTTTGTGGTTAACAAGGTGTTCAGGAGTAAGCTTCTAAATCTGACTCGCTGAGGCCATCAACATCACAGAGCTGCTCACTTGTCGATGTGAAGGCTGGTGATCAGTAAAGAGCTGTACATGGATGCTGTGAAACGTGGCAGTGCAGCATTTGGCAGCTGTAATACACTGTGTAACACATGCTCTCAAGTCTGTTCCTGGGTCTGTGAAAACAGAAACCAATGCCCAGTCTGTCCTCCCTCCACTCACACCCACCAGTATTATCTGGTCGTATTTTCAGTCCCAGAGATAGTATTTCCCCAGAAGATGTACCATCTCGCAAACACGATTTGCTTTCTAGAGCAAATACTGTGTTCAGAATAAATTTAAGGACCTAATTTGGTACTTATTATTTTCTTTGAGAAGACAGAAAGCTGAAGAGCCTTCCTGTGGAAATTGCTTGGCCCTGTCTTATTTGCATTTGACTTTCCAAAAGATCACAGAATAATAGAATCATAGGAAAATTAAGGTTGGAAAAGCCCTCCAAGATCACCTGGTCCAACCATCCCCCTACGAACAATGTCACCCACGAAACCACGTCCCCAAGCACCACGTCCAACCTTGCCTTGAACACCCCCAGGGACGGGGACTCCACCACCTCCCTGGGCAACGCGTCCCAATGCCTGACCGCTCTTTCTGAGAAGAAATGTCTCCTAATTGTTTTAATTGGTGAAGAGTAGCACTCTTTGTTCAATTCTTTGTTTTAATTGTTGAAGAGTAAGGGCATGACGTTTCCATTTTTCCACTCACCAGTGACATCACCCGACTGCCAGGACTTTTCAACTGTGATGGAGAGCGGCTTGGCAACCCCATCAGCCAGTTCCCTCAGGACCCTGGGATTCATGTCATCAGGTCCCATAGACCTGGACCTGTTTACATTCAGCAGGTGGTCTCGAACCTGCTCTTCACTTACCGTGGGTGGGACTTTGCTCCCCCAGCCTCCACCTACAGGTTCAGGGAAATGAAAGACTTGGGAAGCCCATCTACCAGTGCAGACGGAGGCAAAGAAGTTGCTGAGTACCTCAGCCTTCTCCGTGTCTGTCGTTACCAATTACTCAGGTATAGAAACTCACTCCTAATATAAGAAATTAGCCACCTCTAATCGCTTCCACACTACTATTTTCACCCCTCAGTTTATTTTCACAAATGTTAAAGGCGCATGGTGGCCCCTGGGGACTCCTCCTGTCAGCCCAGCGCAGCAGCCCGAAGGGAGCTGGGTCCTCTCTTGTGCTCTTCCTCGAGGCTCTGTGCAGAGGGGCTGACACCTCTCGCACAAGGGCTGGCGGGTGGGAAAGAAACACGCACACAAGCCCTGAATATCAGCAAGAGTTCTTTATTGCCAGGTGTTTGGTGGCTCCAAGCTAATGCCTGGGATGGAGCCTGCGCGACGAGGAGTAGGGAGCTCGCCGGGCCCTGCTGCGTAGCTACCGGTGTTCTCTCATGGCACGCAGCAGAGAGCTGCCGGGGTAGTCCCAGGTCTGATGTGGCCGAGGTGGATCCACTTCCATGGGTTCCTCCGCCTCTTCTTGTGGATCCACCTCCATGGGCTCCACGGTGTCAGGCAGGAGGACAAGCCAGTCCTTGCCTGGGACTGCCCACACGGGATGCCTCCCATCAGCTGTGTTCTCCGGCCAGGGTGCCGAACGAGGGGGTCGCCCAGTTCCATTGCCTGGTCCCATGCCACTCTCCACTTGATATTCATTCGTGGGTTTCACGCCGCCATCTCTTTTACGGCCACGGCTGGGTCCCTCGCTGCGATCTGGCCGATGGGCACGCCTCTGCTCCCCACGGCTCTCCGCATCACGCTCCCGTCTTCGCTCCACACCACCACTGCACCTCTGGTTAGGCCCAGGCCCCCTGCTGCTGGATGTCTGAGGGGCCGGCCTGTTCCCCGCATCGCTGCGGTGCCAGTGATATCTCCAATAATCGTCTCTGGGCCGGGCAGCAGACTTCCCCCAGGCACTGATGTCTTTTGTGCCGCAGGTGCTGTCCCTCTGCCCATGAGACATCTTTCTCCCATTAGCTGCCATCTTCTCGGTGCTTCCTCAGATCGCTTCGCGGTCCTCACACCGAGGAGGGCTGCCGCTCGCCTTGCTCCTTTCTCTGGCCTTCCTCCTGCCGCTTACGCTGGCTCTCAGAGGACCGAGTCGCTGAGCAAGTGGCGGGCCAGCGGCAGGGGGCCTCTTTTATAGGGCCCGGGGCAAAGGCGTGACAGCGGTGGCCACTGTGACCTCAGCAAGGCTCTGTGATGGAGTGGCCCGTGCGAGGCCAAAGGCGGCTGCGTTGGGAGAGGCCTGGAAGATGCCCTCATGTGGACAAGGAGGAGGGCTGGGGGGGCTGAGGGGCCCCTTTTCTGGGGCTGGCTCCCCCCCAGGCCATTTGGCTTGACAGAGAGAAAGGCTGCCCCATGCAATCCTGCCTCAACCCATTTTTTCTCCCCATCTCCAAGGCTTAGAATCTCTGGTTAACAAAAGAAAACTCCATCAACAAAACCAAACCAGACCCATTCAAAAGGCTAAAGCGGTCACAGCTGAAGTACCCATCTTCAGGAGATCTTTGATCTGTTTGAGGGCAGCACAGCCCCAGGAATTGGAGGGGAGCAGCCAGGTTAAGCCCGGCAAGCTCACGGAGTTCAAGCTCTAAATTCTCCCAAAAGATGAGCCTCGGGACCAAAACTTGGGACCCTTCTGGGCAATAAAAATCAGGGATGCAGGAAAAACATCACTTATATAAAGTGCAGCAGTTTTCCCTGAAGCATGCGATAATAACCCTCTCTTCCTCTCTTGTACCTACCAGCGTATTGCCTCTGCTCCTGCTCATTCCCCCCACTTCGCTCCCAAATAATAAGACCCTGCAGAACTGTTCCCACCAGTGAAAACGTTAAATTTAGGTATGAAAAAGTAAAAGTTTAAAGATCCAGGGCAGGTTTTGTGAGTCCCAGTGCATATTTAGCCTTGGGCCACCCCTCTGAGATAACCACAGGTACATTTCCCTCCCGTGCAGGTGGAAAAAAAAGGCAGCAGTGGGATGAGAGGACTGGGGTTGGGAAGCATTTTGCAGCCACGAGGTTTCAACCAGGACCTCTGCAGAAGCTCCTCTCCTTTGCCATGGGACTAAAAATAAAATAAAATAAAATAAAATAAAATAAAATAAAAACACTCAAGTAATGGTGTTGAGGGAAATACTGGCAGAGCCACCAGCCCCGTTACCACTTTTTCAGGCACTTTTGGGGTACGTTACCAGGCCCTCCGGTCTGCCTGGTGCCCGGCTTTGTGAAGTTTCACGAGGGGAGCAGCAGGATGCAGGATGACACAGTTTGGCTGCCGGGCTCTCATGGGACAAGGACATGGACATGGGATGCACATCGCAGCAGTGCCACCACCAACTAGTTTGCCAGCTCCCCCTTCCAGACATTCCCTTTTTCTTCCCCCTCCGACGTGGGGCTCAGCACCCAAATGGCTTGTGAGAGCTCGGCAGGGCTCCCAGTGCCAGGAGGCTGAGCTGGGAAAGTCCTCTTCACGTTAGGCTTGGTTTCTTGGACTTCCAGCACCCAGCTCTGCCCTACAGCCACAAGCGGATAAAATCCTACAGCAGGGGGCTTGTGGGGGCACACGTGTCCTCCCCTTAATATTCCTTAATCCAAGCTGGGACGAGGCACTTGCACAATTATGTAGGTGATAAACTCCTGCTCTTGTCATCAGCCTCACCCTACTGACCCCACATGTAAAAGTGATGCTGGGGAGGGCAGCTTTAGGGACCGATCCCAAATCCTCCCCCGTTTCCTCCTCTGCACCTGGAGCCGCAGACACCAAGCTCTGCCTGGGGAGACAACAAGCAGCCAGGAGGGTCCATTTCATCATCTGCCTCCTCCTCTTCCTCCTCAAGCTGGGCTCTACATCCTGCTTCCACACTGGTGTTTCTCAGAGCATTAATGACTTCCAAACAGGTGAAAATAAGCAGTAGAAATCACACTTTCTGCATCAGCTTTCAGCGTAAAGTCACTTTGCTCTATCAAGTAAGATCTAATTAAAACAGATCAGAGAAACACAACTCCTTCAAGCACCCCCCAATTCATTTCTGCAAGCGTCATTGAAACAAAGGGGAGGAGAAGCAGGTCATTCATTCAGGTTTTATTTAAGGTTTCAGCTTTGCTTTCTAAATGGCTGAGCTGACCCTAACAAACCGGGCACTACCGGAGAGTTACACCAAGGCAGTACAAAGAAAGAGAAACACGTTTTCCAGCTGATTTTAAAACGGCAAATGCCCTTGTTATTTCCCAGCAGGACAAGACACACAGACACCTGGCAGCAGGTCAGATTAGCTCCAGCTCACTTAGCACGAGTTGTTGCTCAAAGACATAAGGCTCAGTCCTCACTCTGAGCACCCCTTCATTGCACAGGAGCCCCCCGCTCCTTCCTGCTCCCAAACAGGATGCCTCAATCCACCGCAGGCTGCTTCAGCACCCTCCAAATTTCCTCAGCAGTTGGGAAACTGAGCTTTTACCTTTTGCATCCTCCTACCCCAGCACCCGTCTTCTTCTTCAGACCAACACCATCTTCTGTTGCCCTCCCACCCCTTTCCTGGGGGCATCCATTTCGGCTGCAAGTTTCCATCCAGCCCCCGCCGGCATCGCTGTTCTGCCACCACCGGCAGCTCCCTGCTTCTCCAAGACCCCAGCCTTGATGCTGAGAATTGTCATTAGCAGCAAACCATGAGATCCGCCCTAGGACATTATCTATATGCTCAATCCAGTGTGTTTACAACCCCAAAATACATCCACATGTTCTCTATTACTATCAAAATAAGCCACTGAAAAGTCTCCGTATTTTATGCTAGGGAGACAAACAGACTCAGCCTTCACCTTTGACAGCTTCCATATGAAAGATGCTGGGGAATCTGTAAGCTCGTAATTAAGAAAGGCGTTCAAATACGTACCATTCTTCTTGGACTTTGGGCTGGACCTTTCACTGCCAGCTGAGCTCAGCAAACTTGAAGTACCAGCAGCCTACAGGCCATTTCAGCCCATCCTTGCATGGTAAATATCATCTGGTGATACCAACCCGTGATACCTTGAGACAGACACGTTCGGATACTAACGGAGATCTCAGCTCAGAAGCGATCTCAGCTCAGCCAGCCCCTCTCACCCAAACTCTTGGCCCCACTGAACTTAAATCAATCATTTGTTTAAAGAAAACCTAGGGCTGCAGTAATCCAGCTCAATATCAGCTCTTTAAATATAGGAAGCTTGAAATGCACCAGCTGCTTCTTAAATACGATATTCTTCAGTGCTTTGGAAAAAAAAGAGATGAGTTTTACCTTCCGCCACCACCAGGAGCTCTGGGAGCTGTAGCACGTTGTGGCATTTCGGCACCTAACCTGATGGGGTTGCTGAGGATCCCATAAAAACAAAGCAGGTTTTCAGGATGGATAGTCAAACTGAATATTTCATGTTCTCATATAGAAGAGAGAATCTAATAATCAAATAAATAAGGGCTGTGATTAAAAATGGTTCAGACTCAGTAGAATTAGTTCATACTGTAGGTATATTAAAATATATTTTAAAATGCTACCAAATCAGTTCTCTTCTCTTGGAAGTTGCGTTCAAATCCCAGCAGTAAGGATGTTCTCAGAAAAAAAAATAAGAATTATTAAGTCAGACACTTGTGCTAACAGCTCTCTGTAGTGACCAGAAAGTGCTGTAAAAGGCTATGCAGCAGCTGCCACCAGTGCTGAAGCTGAGCGATGCCCAGATGAACCTAAGAGTAGAGAAAAGGATCCATCTCTGGACAAAAAAAAATGTATCTCATTCTCCTAAACTAACTACATTCTTTTATTTATCTTTTTATTTAAGATTTCTGAGACCATGAAAACACGATGCGTCTGTTAACTTGGAATTGGGGCTAGGTACAAAGTAGCAAGTCAAACTCTTTCGCATCACAGGTTGGTAAAATAAAAACAGGAGAAGATGACATGTCTACAGCCGCTGTCTTACAGCTTCCCAGTGCATAGCTCTCAGTCCTTACCAAACCAGTAAGGACCAATCCACAGTCGAAGTCAATGAGACAGAAGCACATCACAGGCTTAAGAATGGGGAGAAACAGTCACTCCTGCAGATTCCTTTCCAATAGGCAACAGAGAATCCAGCAGAGTAACTTAAATACAAGTCACCCTTTTTACCATTTTTCCTCCTGCAGAAAAATAAGCTCACGGATTTGCTCGCAGGTAGGGCACATCTGCATTACCACTCTCACCTCAAAGGGGTGTCAAGGATGGAGTGGGAAGGGAAGGCGAAGGGAAGTCAGCAACATTCAATAAATTCATGGATCAGGTTTAATCCTGTGCTGTCCAAAAAAGTCAATTGGTGGGTCGGTAAAACCAGAGCCACATTAGATTTTAGACCTAGTGAGCTCTAGCCCATCATTCCTTCCACCGCACACATGGCATTTTGAGACTTGCATAGAAAATAAAACCAAACTCCTCACCAAAGAGAATTATTCGAGGGTAGTGGCCTTCCCTTTCCCGATCTCCACCACAGCCCCAAGCAGAGGAGCTCATCAAGAGATCAGGTCCCCCCCAGGGCTGGCAGCTTTGCTGCTCTGCCCAAGGAATTCATCTTGTAAGGGGAAATTTTTCATATTACATGAAGATGAAGAATATATACAAGGGGAGGAAGGCAGAAGATTTGGCAATGGGCTTCAGACGTTACAGCCTCACGTCAGACAGTGGCCACCCTGTAGCCTGAAGGATGGGAGAAGACACCAAAAAAGCAAGGGACCTTACAGGCTTTATCTACGCCTGTAAAACCAGTGCAAGGGCTGTCACGTATCGCAGAGTGAATGGGGAAAAATATATGTATATATTTCAATCACAAGCCCAGGGCAGGGAGGAAAGGACTGATCCAGCAGCAGGTCTCAGCAAGAAGCAGGAATGAGTTTCTGTGCAACACAAGTGCTTTGGGGAGAGGAGAACTGGATTAAACTCACCCTGGAAATGACCAAAGCGATACGTACAGAGAAAGCAAGATCTTTTATCCGTTCCCTCTGTGTGCAGTTACTCCTCTTCAGAGCCACTCGCTATCCCACAGGACTACAGAAGCTTGTATCACTTAATGCATCGCTTGTAAGCACCCAGTGACGATAACATGAAAACCCATCCCATCCGACAGAGCTGTCTGGTGACAGTGAATTCTCCAACCCTCCCT
This sequence comes from Anser anser, assembly GCF_964211835.1. Taxonomy (NCBI): domain Eukaryota; kingdom Metazoa; phylum Chordata; class Aves; order Anseriformes; family Anatidae; genus Anser; species Anser anser. The sequence continues at coordinate 210,047,347 of NC_139720.1, read as the reverse complement.
CAGCCCCAAGTTAAGAAATGCAGCAGTCCTTTTATTAAAAATCAGGATACAGTTCAACATAACGCCAGTGTTTACACCCAATCTCTCTAGTAGTTCCAGGATCGCTGTTGTTTTACATATCATTAGCAACCAAAGGAGTCAGTAGCATAAAGATATCAGTTCACTCGCTCATTTCAAAAAAAAAATAAAATGAATGCCCCTATGCTTCCAAGGAAACACTGTCCATGATCAGTTTGTTTTCTGTTGGCCTTGGTCTAAGAAGCAAGAGTTTTCACCATCATCTTGCAGGCAGATCTTATCTTCCTAAGAGCAATTGTTCTGTTTGCTTTCTCTTACAGGGCAGGTCTCCACGAAGCCTGACAGCACTAATAAAATAACCCTAAAAGAAATCCCAGTTGATTTTTCCTGTGATTTTTCTAGAAATATCAGAACTATTTGAAAGCTGTTTAATTACTTGAGTTGAAACGAAAGTGTGCGGGGAAGGACCTTGATTCACACAATTTGGCAAAAAGATCACGACTTGTCCAACAGCTGCAAGAAGCACACACAGGCTTTCTCCTTGCTCCCCCGAAGCATCCAGCGGTGCTGCGGGAGGGCTGCATGGTCCTGCCCTCGTTCCCCTTCCAGTTGTTTTAGCTGTTCCGATTGCTGCTGCCTGCTTCCTTCCCTCCTCAAGTCATCCACAGCAGAGAGCAGCCTCAGTGGTGGAAGAGCAGCTTGGCAAAAGCAGGAGGAGTCCAGCCAGCAGAAGATTTACTTTATTAAGATAAACATGGCCTAAAGGCTCCACATTATCTTTAAAAATAAACACAGTAAGAAATACGAAAACAAACTGGCTTTGCTACGGGTAGGTCAGGTTCAGATGTTCTCAGAAGATCTTCCCAGCCATAAAATATACCCTTCCCCTACCGTGCCCATCAAGGAGGATGGAAAGACAGTTCACTACGCAAGATCAGCAGCGTACCTGTTGCGTGCCCTCCCACATTCAGCAAACGATACATCTGCTACCCTTCAAGGCAGATCAAAGTTTTAAGAACACCCCTGTGAAGGAGGAGCGGGAGGGGACAGGGACAGGTAATTCGGTTTCTGTAGGGAACATCTAAAAGGCTTGACACGACGGCTGTGCTGGCTCCCCCGCTTTAATGGTTGTTCTTTGCTGCTTCTTTAGCAGCAAGAATCAGAGGAGTGAGACTAGAAAGAGGCTTTGCAATTTTCAGGAACTGGTGCTAGGAAGAGGAAAAAGGAAAAAAAAAGGTTACATTTCTCAGAACATGTCCCAAAAGCCTGGTGTTTACACAAAATATCAGGACCTAGACCTGTATGAACTCCAACAACCTCCAAGCAGGCGAAACAAAAAAGGCACGATGAGCAAGAAAGTTCACCGTGACTTTTGGGCCTCACCTGAACTGATAAAGAGCTTTGCACCCAACACATCCTAATTTCTCCAATGTTTATACACTCTCAAGACCAAGCAAGTTCTCCCAGGAAATAAATTCATGCAAAATCTACAGTGAAATTCTTTGTGGAAGGGAGGTGTAAGTAAAAGCAACCTGTGCAGTTCCAAAACATTGCACAGGGCTTCCTGCAGCAATCATCTCTCCATTCTTCCTTTCCTGTCACCACAGATCTGCTGAAAACATTGCCTTGGCCTTCTAAAGCTATTAGAAATTTTCAGAACAGCTGGGACTGAGGAGCACAGCAGGGAATTCACAACAGGACCAGTCAGGCCATCTCCTATACCAGGTGCGCTGTTCTGTTAAACAATATTGATTATCGAGCATGCAACAAGCAGTAGGTGGTGTCACAAAGTGCTTCTTGCAGCACATGTGGTGTTTGTTTCGGGGGCAAGGTTTAAAACATAACATCTGGAACAGAGGAAGAAGTTTTCCCTGTGTTCAGGGTTAAGTGGAAAGCTTGCAATACTCCAGCCTCGCAGAGAAAGTCTAGGTTGGGGACAGAGACTGACACAAAACAGCTAATCAGACGAGTGGAGGCATGAAGCCCACAAGCCGTTCAGAAAACCCAAAATAATTAAGTCCCCCAGGACTTCTGAGCACCAGAAGGGATCAACCACCCAATCTGAACACACTTCAGAGGTGGAAAAATCCGAGGCTAAAAGGTAAAGGCAGGCAGAAATGCTGCAGTCCCAATGTTCTCCTGCCCCAAGGAACACAACCCTGCTGCTGTCTGATACTCTGGAGCTGGCAAGTCCAGGAGAAAAAGTCAGCTTTCATCTACTGCCATTCTTTCTGCCGGTGATTAATGCTTCATTAGTGTCTCAGAAAGGCAGCAGCACTCCCAAAGCTGAACCCAGTAGACAAACTAAAGGAAAGAAAGGAACACCAAAAAAGAGACAACTGTCTCACAGTCGACATCTGAGGGCCCCATCATCACCGATTTATTTTACAAAGAGATGAAGCACATTTTCCACCCCCGTGGGAGGTCTGACAAAAGGAAACACATGAACACTCCTCATCTGTGTTGGTAAAAAGCCTGGCAGCTTCGTCCTTCACTTTCACGAGTCCAGACAAAGACACCAGGTTTTCAGTGAAATAACTGAGGATTTCTCACAAGCTTGGTTCCATCACCTCTGCAGGAAGAGCTGTATCTGGCAAAATGTGTTAATGCCAAAATGCTGCAGTTAGTGCAAGACGTGCCCCTTCCAGAAAGCTTTGGGAACTCTCCCCCAGAAGGGAGACAACCAGAGCATTCGATAGCTGGAAGCCCTCCTGTTATCCAAATGGGAACAAGCACGGCCAGACCGCAACACCACAGCCAGATGTTAGGGTGAGCTGCGTGAAGAAGCCACGGGAATTAAGGGGCACGGCAGCTGGCAGGATCGGGGCACGGCAATTATTTGAGGTTGGTTACAGAACACGCTGCACAGCTGCTGCCAGTAGCAAGTACAGCACAAAAAGGAAAGTACTCTGTTAACGCTTCGTTAGGGATTTGGGGTTTTTTGGTTGGTTGGTTTTGGTTTTTTTTGTTCGTTTCTTCATGGTAAATTATCTCTGCTGTGCTTGTGACTTCAGATGACGCAGTATTTAAGACCCCAAATGACATTGCTCCACGTGCCTATTCTCACTCTAGAATGCTTAATTCCGTCCCGTTCCCCGGCACTTACCTGGAGCAGCTCTTTTGCAGAACCTCTTTTTTCCACGTCCATTTCAAGACAGCGATTTAGGAAGTCTCGGAATATGGGTGAAAGCTTTTCTGGATTCTGCAGTTCCGGAGTCCCGTTAGTAGCAATGAGATACAGGGCCTAAAGCAAAGCAAGCACCAAAGAAACAGGAGGTTACGAAGGTCAGACTCCAGCTGCGGTTTACAGAGGCACCCATTTTTCCTCTCCCTCCCCACAGTTCAATGGGGAAAAACAAAACCAAAACAAACCCTTATCACGGTGACTAATAAATGCTTAAGTTTCAGCAAAGAGAAGAGCTGCCGGCCCTATTTTTATGTGGATGGGATCCAATCCTTTCTTGCTTTACCCTCGTAATCTGGGTTTGGATCCTGCAGCCCTCTCAAGGGATTAAGAGGACAAAACCAGCAGTCCAGACTGTGTTTACAGAGGGAAGTTGGCTGGCACAGCTCTGCCAGTGCTCGACTCCTGCAATAACTATATCCTCATGGGAAGGTACCCCTGAAGAAACAGGAGGCTTTCTTCTCTCGATACTTTGCCCAAATGCACAAGGCCTAAAAAGTCAATACTCTAAAGATGCAGTTGGTCCTTTACAAAAGATGGCCAGTAGGTTCTCAAGCAGCACTTAACACCCTACAGAAACAAGTGGAGTCGTTTTGCTGCTGCTTGGGAATGAAGAATTCTCTAAGAATCAGGAAATTCAGAATTCATCCACTGCAAAATTTTACTATTAAAAGAAAATCGCTAGATGCCTTTTAAAAGGAAACAGACATCTGGCAGAGGCCTTTGGAGCTCATCGCTCATCACATCTCAAGGTAGAGGTCTGATAGCCTGGGAACTGCAACAAGTTAAGTTAAATGAGAGCAAAGCACCCCGTTGCTTAGCCATCCTCATTTAACTCCACACCAACTTTTTCCTTTCGCATTTCTTCACTGCTGCGCTTCTCTCCCAAAATCACCTCCAGTCAAAGAGGTGGAAACAAGTTAAACAGAACTGTTCTAGATCCCTTCGTCCTGTTTAGCTTAGAAAAAAAGCCATAAAACTGGCTTACACCAAGAACAGCCGCATTCCTACAAACAGACAGAATTTCCCCCTTCATTAAAGAATATGAAGGGAAAGACACCAGCAGGGGCAAAGCCTGACTAAAGGCTTGTTAAACCTGGAGCTTTACTGAGAGCACGCAAAGAGGAACAATGCACCAGCAAGAAAAAGCCCTGTTTATAAAAGAGTAATGTGGTATTCTTTGAATTCAAGGACAGCTCTCTTCCCCACTCACAAGGATTTAAGAAGCCGGGCGCTCTGGGGCCAGAAGGTGCCCCTATCGGCCTCTCCAGAAAGGGGGGAATTATGGATGCACCACATCATTAACTCAGACCCTACCTGAAGGTCTGCAACAGGAAGAGCCTGTGCCCTCTGCCACCCAGAACCAGCCATGGCTTCTAACTTAAATGACCACAATCTTCTCACTACAGCATCTAAGGAGACGTGTAGCTGCATGTGATGAAACCACAGCGGAGGTTCACCTGCCTCCTCCAGAGCCCAGGTTAACCAGCAGGCTCAGCGAAGGCCTGAGGGCAAAAAAAAGGCACTCGCTTACTCTCAGGGGGTTTTCATTGAGGTAGGGGGGTTCTCCTTCGATCATCTCGATGGCCATTATCCCCAGTGACCAGATGTCCACTTTGGGCCCGTAGGCTTTTCGTGTCACCACTTCAGGCGCCATCCAGTACGGGGTCCCCACCATGGTGCTGCGCTTGCTCTGTTCGGGAGTGATCTGGGCACAGAAGCCAAAGTCAGCTGGAAAAGCAAAGAAGGAGGGAAGAAAAAGTTAGAAATCAGCAGGTTTCTCCAAAAACAACACGTACTGATGCCACAGCTGTGGTACAAGCTAGCCTGTTGCACTGCCTGCTACATTGCTGCTGCAAAGGAGGCCCTGGTTTTGTGGTTAACAAGGTGTTCAGGAGTAAGCTTCTAAATCTGACTCGCTGAGGCCATCAACATCACAGAGCTGCTCACTTGTCGATGTGAAGGCTGGTGATCAGTAAAGAGCTGTACATGGATGCTGTGAAACGTGGCAGTGCAGCATTTGGCAGCTGTAATACACTGTGTAACACATGCTCTCAAGTCTGTTCCTGGGTCTGTGAAAACAGAAACCAATGCCCAGTCTGTCCTCCCTCCACCCACACCCACCAGTATTATCTGGTCGTATTTTCAGTCCCAGAGATAGTATTTCCCCAGAAGATGTACCATCTCGCAAACACGATTTGCTTTCTAGAGCAAATACTGTGTTCAGAATAAATTTAAGGACCTAATTTGGTACTTATTATTTTCTTTGAGAAGACAGAAAGCTGAAGAGCCTTCCTGTGGAAATTGCTTGGCCCTGTCTTATTTGCATTTGACTTTCCAAAAGATCACAGAATAATAGAATCATAGGAAAATTAAGGTTGGAAAAGCCCTCCAAGATCACCTGGTCCAACCATCCCCCTACAAACAATGTCACCCACGAAACCACGTCCCCAAGCACCACGTCCAACCTTGCCTTGAACACCCCCAGGGACGGGGACTCCACCACCTCCCTGGGCAACGCGTCCCAATGCCTGACCGCTCTTTCTGAGAAGAAATGTCTCCTAATTGTTTTAATTGGTGAAGAGTAGCACTCTTTGTTCAATTCTTTGTTTTAATTGTTGAAGAGTAAGGGCATGACGTTTCCATTTTTCCACTCACCAGTGACATCACCCGACTGCCAGGACTTTTCAACTGTGATGGAGAGCGGCTTGGCAACCCCATCAGCCAGTTCCCTCAGGACCCTGGGATTCATGTCATCAGGTCCCATAGACCTGGACCTGTTTACATTCAGCAGGTGGTCTCGAACCTGCTCTTCACTTACCGTGGGTGGGACTTTGCTCCCCCAGCCTCCACCTACAGGTTCAGGGAAATGAAAGACTTGGGAAGCCCATCTACCAGTGCAGACGGAGGCAAAGAAGTTGCTGAGTACCTCAGCCTTCTCCGTGTCTGTCGTTACCAATTACTCAGGTATAGAAACTCACTCCTAATATAAGAAATTAGCCACCTCTAATCGCTTCCACACTACTATTTTCACCCCTCAGTTTATTTTCACAAATGTTAAAGGCGCATGGTGGCCCCTGGGGACTCCTCCTGTCAGCCCAGCGCAGCAGCCCAAAGGGAGCTGGGTCCTCTCTTGTGCTCTTCCTCGAGGCTCTGTGCAGAGGGGCTGACACCTCTCGCACAAGGGCTGGCGGGTGGGAAAGAAACACGCACACAAGCCCTGAATATCAGCAAGAGTTCTTTATTGCCAGGTGTTTGGTGGCTCCAAGCTAATGCCTGGGATGGAGCCTGCGCGACGAGGAGTAGGGAGCTCGCCGGGCCCTGCTGCGTAGCTACCGGTGTTCTCTCATGGCACGCAGCAGAGAGCTGCCGGGGTAGTCCCAGGTCTGATGTGGCCGAGGTGGATCCACTTCCATGGGTTCCTCCGCCTCTTCTTGTGGATCCACCTCCATGGGCTCCACGGTGTCAGGCAGGAGGACAAGCCAGTCCTTGCCTGGGACTGCCCACACGGGATGCCTCCCATCAGCTGTGTTCTCCGGCCAGGGTGCCGAACGAGGGGGTCGCCCAGTTCCATTGCCTGGTCCCATGCCACTCTCCACTTGATATTCATTCGTGGGTTTCACGCCGCCATCTCTTTTACGGCCACGGCTGGGTCCCTCGCTGCGATCTGGCCGATGGGCACGCCTCTGCTCCCCACGGCTCTCTGCATCACGCTCCCGTCTTCGCTCCACACCACCACTGCACCTCTGGTTAGGCCCAGGCCCCCTGCTGCTGGATGTCTGAGGGGCCGGCCTGTTCCCCGCATCGCTGCGGTGCCAGTGATATCTCCAATAATCGTCTCTGGGCCGGGCAGCAGACTTCCCCCAGGCACTGATGTCTTTTGTGCCGCAGGTGCTGTCCCTCTGCCCATGAGACATCTTTCTCCCATTAGCTGCCATCTTCTCGGTGCTTCCTCAGATCGCTTCGCGGTCCTCACACCGAGGAGGGCTGCCGCTCGCCTTGCTCCTTTCTCTGGCCTTCCTCCTGCCGCTTACGCTGGCTCTCAGAGGACCGAGTCGCTGAGCAAGTGGCGGGCCAGCGGCAGGGGGCCTCTTTTATAGGGCCCGGGGCAAAGGCGTGACAGCGGTGGCCACTGTGACCTCAGCAAGGCTCTGTGATGGAGTGGCCCGTGCGAGGCCAAAGGCGGCTGCGTTGGGAGAGGCCTGGAAGATGCCCTCATGTGGACAAGGAGGAGGGCTGGGGGGGCTGAGGGGCCCCTTTTCTGGGGCTGGCTCCCCCCCAGGCCATTTGGCTTGACAGAGAGAAAGGCTGCCCCATGCAATCCTGCCTCAACCCATTTTTTCTCCCCATCTCCAAGGCTTAGAATCTCTGGTTAACAAAAGAAAACTCCATCAACAAAACCAAACCAGACCCATTCAAAAGGCTAAAGCGGTCACAGCTGAAGTACCCATCTTCAGGAGATCTTTGATCTGTTTGAGGGCAGCACAGCCCCAGGAATTGGAGGGGAGCAGCCAGGTTAAGCCCGGCAAGCTCACGGAGTTCAAGCTCTAAATTCTCCCAAAAGATGAGCCTCGGGACCAAAACTTGGGACCCTTCTGGGCAATAAAAATCAGGGATGCAGGAAAAACATCACTTATATAAAGTGCAGCAGTTTTCCCTGAAGCATGCGATAATAACCCTCTCTTCCTCTCTTGTACCTACCAGCGTATTGCCTCTGCTCCTGCTCATTCCCCCCACTTCGCTCCCAAATAATAAGACCCTGCAGAACTGTTCCCACCAGTGAAAACGCTAAATTTAGGTATGAAAAAGTAAAAGTTTAAAGATCCAGGGCAGGTTTTGTGTGTCCCAGTGCATATTTAGCCTTGGGACACCCTTCTGAGATAACCACAGGTACATTTCCCTCCCGTGCAGGTGGAAAAAAAAGGCAGCAGTGGGATGAGAGGACTGGGGTTGGGAAGCATTTTGCAGCCACGAGGTTTCAACCAGGACCTCTGCAGAAGCTCCTCTCCTTTGCCATGGGACTAAAAATAAAATAAAATAAAATAAAATAAAATAAAATAAAATAAAATAAAATAAAATAAAATAAAATAAAATAAAATAAAAACACTCAAGTAATGGTGTTGAGGGAAATACTGGCAGAGCCACCAGCCCCGTTACCACTTTTTCAGGCACTTTTGGGGTACGTTACCAGGCCCTCCGGTCTGCCTGGTGCCCGGCTTTGTGAAGTTTCACGAGGGGAGCAGCAGGATGCAGGATGACACAGTTTGGCTGCCGGGCTCTCATGGGACAAGGACATGGACATGGGATGCACATCGCAGCAGTGCCACCACCAACTAGTTTGCCAGCTCCCCCTTCCAGACATTCCCTTTTTCTTCCCCCTCCGACGTGGGGCTCAGCACCCAAATGGCTTGTGAGAGCTCGGCAGGGCTCCCAGTGCCAGGAGGCTGAGCTGGGAAAGTCCTCTTCACGTTAGGCTTGGTTTCTTGGACTTCCAGCACCCAGCTCTGCCCTACAGCCACAAGCGGATAAAATCCTACAGCAGGGGGCTTGTGGGGGCACACGTGTCCTCCCCTTAATATTCCTTAATCCAAGCTGGGACGAGGCACTTGCACAATTATGTAGGTGATAAACTCCTGCTCTTGTCATCAGCCTCACCCTACTGACCCCACATGTAAAAGTGATGCTGGGGAGGGCAGCTTTAGGGACCGATCCCAAATCCTCCCCCGTTTCCTCCTCTGCACCTGGAGCCGCAGACACCAAGCTCTGCCTGGGGAGACAACAAGCAGCCAGGAGGGTCCATTTCATCATCTGCCTCCTCCTCTTCCTCCTCAAGCTGGGCTCTACATCCTGCTTCCACACTGGTGTTTCTCAGAGCATTAATGACTTCCAAACAGGTGAAAATAAGCAGTAGAAATCACACTTTCTGCATCAGCTTTCAGCGTAAAGTCACTTTGCTCTATCAAGTAAGATCTAATTAAAACAGATCAGAGAAACACAACTCCTTCAAGCACCCCCCAATTCATTTCTGCAAGCGTCATTGAAACAAAGGGGAGGAGAAGCAGGTCATTCATTCAGGTTTTATTTAAGGTTTCAGTTTTGCTTTCTAAATGGCTGAGCTGACCCTAACAAACCGGGCACTACCGGAGAGTTACACCAAGGCAGTACAAAGAAAGAGAAACACGTTTTCCAGCTGATTTTAAAACGGCAAATGCCCTTGTTATTTCCCAGCAGGACAAGACACACAGACACCTGGCAGCAGGTCAGATTAGCTCCAGCTCACTTAGCACGAGTTGTTGCTCAAAGACATAAGGCTCAGTCCTCACTCTGAGCACCCCTTCATTGCACAGGAGCCCCCCGCTCCTTCCTGCTCCCAAACAGGATGCCTCAATCCACCGCAGGCTGCTTCAGCACCCTCCAAATTTCCTCAGCAGTTGGGAAACTGAGCTTTTACCTTTTGCATCCTCCTACCCCAGCACCCGTCTTCTTCCTCAGACCAACACCATCTTCTGTTGCCCTCCCACCCCTTTCCTGGGGGCATCCATTTCGGCTGCAAGTTTCCATCCAGCCCCTGCCGGCATCGCTGTTCTGCCACCACCGGCAGCTCCCTGCTTCTCCAAGACCCCAGCCTTGATGCTGAGAGCTGTCATTAGCAGCAAACCATGAGATCCGCCCTAGGACATTATCTATATGCTCAATCCAGTGTGTTTACAACCCCAAAATACATCCACATGTTCTCTATTACTATCAAAATAAGCCACTGAAAAGTCTCCGTATTTTATGCTAGGGAGACAAACAGACTCAGCCTTCACCTTTGACAGCTTCCATATGAAAGATGCTGGGGAATCTGTAAGCTCATAATTAAGAAAGGCGTTCAGATACGTACCATTCTTCTTGGACTTTGGGCTGGACCTTTCACTGCCAGCTGAGCTCAGCAAACTTGAAGTACCAGCAGCCTACAGGCCACTTCAGCCCATCCTTGCATGGTAAATATCATCTAGTGATACCAACCCGTGATACCTTGAGACAGACACGTTCGGATACTAACGGAGATCTCAGCTCAGAAGCGATCTCAGCTCAGCCAGCCCCTCTCACCCAAACTCTTGGCCCCACTGAACTTAAATCAATCATTTGTTTAAAGAAAACCTAGGGCTGCAGTAATCCAGCTCAATATCAGCTCTTTAAATATAGGAAGCTTGAAATGCACCAGCTGCTTCTTAAATACGATATTCTTCAGTGCTTTGGAAAAAAAAGAGATGAGTTTTACCTTCCGCCACCACCAGGAGCTCTGGGAGCTGTAGCACGTTGTGGCATTTCGGCACCTAACCTGATGGGGTTGCTGAGGATCCCATAAAAACAAAGCAGGTTTTCAGGATGGATAGTCAAACAACTGAATATTTCATGTTCTCATATAGAAGAGAGAATCTAATAATCAAATAAATAAGGGCTGTGATTAAAAATGGTTCAGACTCAGTAGAATTAGTTCATACTGTAGGTATATTAAAATATATTTTAAAATGCTACCAAATCAGTTCTCTTCTCTTGGAAGTTGCGTTCAAATCCCAGCAGTAAGGATGTTCTCAGAAAAAAAAATAAGAATTATTAAGTCAGACACTTGTGCTAACAGCTCTCTGTAGTGACCAGAAAGTGCTGTAAAAGGCTATGCAGCAGCTGCCACCAGTGCTGAAGCTGAGCGATGCCCAGATGAACCTAAGAGTAGAGAAAAGGATCCATCTCTGGACAAAAAAAAATGTATCTCATTCTCCTAAACTAACTACATTCTTTTATTTATCTTTTTATTTAAGATTTCTGAGACCATGAAAACACGATGCGTCTGTTAACTTGGAATTGGGGCTAGGTACAAAGTAGCAAGTCAAACTCTTTCGCATCACAGGTTGGTAAAATAAAAACAGGAGAAGATGACATGTCTACAGCCGCTGTCTTACAGCTTCCCAGTGCATAGCTCTCAGTCCTTACCAAACCAGTAAGGACCAATCCACAGTCGAAGTCAATGAGACAGAAGCACATCACAGGCTTAAGAATGGGGAGAAACAGTCACTCCTGCAGATTCCTTTCCAATAGGCAACAGAGAATCCAGCAGAGTAACTTAAATACAAGTCACCCTTTTTACCATTTTTCCTCCTGCAGAAAAATAAGCTCACGGATTTGCTCGCAGGTAGGGCACATCTGCATTACCACTCTCACCTCAAAGGGTGTCAAGGATGGAGTGGGAAGGGAAGGCGAAGGGAAGTCAGCAACACTCAGTACATTCATGGATCGGGTTTAATCCTGTGCTGTCAAAAACAGTCAGTTGGTGGGTCGGTAAGACCAGAGCCACATTAGATTTTAGACCTAGTGAGATCTAGCCCATCATTCCTTCCCATCTACCCCACGCATGGCATTTTGAGACTTGCATAGAAAATAAAACCAAACTCCTCACCAAAGAGAATTATCCGAGGGCAGTGGCCTTCCCTTTCCCGATCTCCACCCCAGCCCCAAGCAGAGGAGCTCATCAAGAGATCAGGTTCCCCTCAGGGCTGGCAGCTTTGCTGCTCTGCCCAAGGAATTCATCTTGCGAGGGGAAACTCTCCATATTACATGAAGATGAAGAATATATACAAGGGGAGGAAGGCAGAAGATTTGGCAATGGGCTTCAGACGTTACAGACTCACGTCAGACAGTGGCCACCCTGTAGCCTGAAGGATGGGAGAAGACACCAAAAAAGCAAGGGACCTTACAGGCTTTATCTACGCCTGTAAAACCAGTGCAAGGGCTGTCACGTATCGCAGAGTGAATGGGGAAAAATATATGTATATATTTCAATCACAAGCCCAGGGCAGGGAGGAAAGGACTGATCCAGCAGCAGGTGTCAGCAAGAAGCAGGAATGAGTTTCTGTGCAACACAAGTGCTTTGGGGAGAGGAGAACTGGATTAAACTCACCCTGGAAATGACCAAAGCGATACGTACAGAGAAAGCAAGATCTTTTATCCGTTCCCTCTGTGTGCAGTTACTCCTCTTCAGAGCCACTCGCTATCCCACAGGACTACAGAAGCTTGTATCACTTAATGCATCGCTTGTAAGCACCCAGTGACGATAACATGAAAACCCATCCCATCCGACAGAATCGTCTGGTGACAGTGAATTCTCCAACCCTCCCTCAGCCCCGAGTTAAGAAATGCAGCAGTCCTTTTATTAAAAATCAGGATACAGTTCAACATAACGCCAGTGTTTACACCCGATCTCTCTAGTAGTTCCAGGATTGCTGTTGTTTTACATATCATTAGCAACCGAAGGAGTCAGTAGCATAAAGATATCAGTTCACTCGCTCATTTCAAAAAAAAAATAAAATGAATGCCCCTATGCTTCCAACGAAACACTGTCCATGATCAGTTTGTTTTCTGTTGGCCTTGGTCTAAGAAGCAAGAGTTTTCACCATCATCTTGCAGGCAGATCTTATCTTCCTAAGAGCAATTGTTCTGTTTGCTTTCTCTTACAGGGCAGGTCTCCACGAAGCCTGACAGCACTAATAAAATAACCCTAAAAGAAATCCCAGTTGATTTTTCCTGTGATTTTTCTAGAATATCAGAACTATTTGAAAGCTGTTTAATTACTTGAGTTGAAACGAAAGTGTGCGGGGAAGGACCTTGATTCACACAATTTGGCAAAAAGATCACGACTTGTCCAACAGCTGCAAGAAGCACACACAGGCTTTCTCCTTGCTCCCCCGAAGCATCCAGCGGTGCTGCAGGAGGGCTGCATGGTCCTGCCCTCGTTCCCCTTCCAGTTGTTTTAGCTGTCCCGATTGCTGCTGCCTGCTTCCTTCCCTCCTCAAGTCATCCACAGCAGAGAGCAGCCTCAGTGCTGGAAGAGCAGCTTGGCAAAAGCAGGAAGAGTCCAGCCAGCAGAAGATTTACTTTATTAAGATAAACATGGCCTAAAGGCTCCACATTATCTTTAAAAATAAACACAGTAAGAAATACGAAAACAAACTGGCTTTGCTACGGGTAGGTCAGGTTCAGATGTTCTCAGAAGATCTTCCCAGCCATAAAATATACCCTTCCCCTACCGTGCCCATCAAGGAGGATGGAAAGACAGTTCACTACGCAAGATCAGCAGCGTACCTGTTGCGTGCCCTCCCACATTCAGCAAACGATACATCTGCTACCCTTCAAGGCAGATCAAAGTTTTAAGAACACCCCTGTGAAGGAGGAGCAGGAGGGGACAGGGACAGGTAATTCGGTTTCTGTAGGGAACATCTAAAAGGCTTGACACGACGGCTGTGCTGGCTCCCCCGCTTTAATGGTTGTTCTTTGCTGCTTCTTTAGCAGCAAGAATCAGAGGAGTGAGACTAGAAAGAGGCTTTGCAATTTTCAGGAACTGGTGCTAGGAAGAGGAAAAAGGAAAAAAAAAGGTTACATTTCTCAGAACATGTCCCAAAAGCCTGGTGTTTACACAAAATATCAGGACCTAGACCTGTATGAACTCCAACAACCTCCAAGCAGGTGAAACAAAAAAGGCACGATGAGCAAGAAAGTTCACCGTGACTTTTCGGCCTCACCTGAACTGATAAAGAGCTTTGCACCCAACACATCCTAATTTCTCCAATGTTTATACACTCTCAAGACCAAGCAAGTTCTCCCAGGAAATAAATTCATGCAAAATCTACAGTGAAATTCTTTGTGGAAGGGAGGTGTAAGTAAAAGCAACCTGTGCAGTTCCAAAACATTGCACAGGGCTTCCTGCAGCAATCATCTCTCCATTCTTCCTTTCCTGTCACCACAGATCTGCTGAAAACATTGCCTTGGCCTTCTAAAGCTATTAGAAATTTTCAGAACAGCTGGGACTGAAGAGCACAGCAGGGAATTCACAACAGGACCAGTCAGGCCATCTCCTATACCAGGTGCGCTGTTCTGTTAAACAATATTGATTATCGAGCATGCAACAAGCTGTAGGTGGTGTCACAAAGTGCTTCTTGCAGCACATGTGGTGTTTGTTTCGGGGGCAAGGCTTAAAACATAACATCTGGAACAGAGGAAGAAGTTTTCCCTGTGTTCAGGGTTAAGTGGAAAGCTTACAATACTCCAGCCTCGCAGAGAAAGTCTAGGTTGAGGACAGAGACTGACACAAAACAGCCAATCAGACGAGTGGAGGCATGAAGCCCACAAGCTGTTCAGAAAACCCAAAATAATTAAGTCCCCCAGGACTTCTGAGCACCAGAAGGGATCAACCACCCAATCTGAACACACTTCAGAGGTGGTAAAATCCGAGGCCAAAAGGTAAAGGCAGGGAGAAATGCTGCAGTCCCAATGTTCTCCTGCCCCAAGGAACACAACCCTGCTGCTGTCTGATACTCTGGAGCTGGCAAGTCCAGGAGAAAAAGTCAGCTTTCATCTACTGCCATTCTTTCTGCCGGTGATTAATGCTTCATTAGTGTCTCAGAAAGGCAGCAGCACTCCCAAAGCTGAACCCAGTAGACAAACTAAAGGAAAGAAGGGAACACCAAAAAAGAGACAACTGTCTCACAGTCGACATCTGAGGGCCCCATCATCACCGATTTATTTTACAAAGAGCTGAAGCACATTTTCCACCCCCGTGGGAGGTCTGACAAAAGGAAACACATGAACACTCCTCATCTGTGTTGGTAAAAAGCCTGGCAGCTTTGTCCTTCACTTTCACCACGAGTCCAGACAAAGACACCAGGTTTTCAGTGAAATAACTGAGGATTTCTCACAAGCTTGGTTCCATCACCTCTGCAGGAAGAGCTGTATCTGGCAAAATGTGTTAACGCCAAACTGCTGCAGGTAATGCAAGACGTGCCCCTTCCAGAAAGCTTTGGGAACTCTCCCCCAGAAGGGAGACAACCAGAGCATTCGATAGCTGGAAGCCCTCCTGTTATCCAAATGGGAACAAGCACGGCCAGACCGCAACACCACAGCCAGATGTTAGGGTGAGCTGCGTGAAGAAGCCACGGGAATTAAGGGGCTCGGCAGCTGGCAGGATCGGGGCACGGCAATTATTTGAGGTTGGTTACAGAACACGCTGCACAGCTGCTGCCAGTAGCAAGTACAGCACAAAAAGGAAAGTACTCTGTTAACGCTTCGTTAGGGATTTGGGGTTTTTTGGTTGGTTGGTTTTGGTTTTTTTTGTTCGTTTCTTCATGGTAAATTATCTCTGCTGTGCTTGTGACTTCAGATGACGCAGTATTTAAGACCCCAAATGACATTGCTCCACGTGCCTATTCTCACTCTAGAATGCTTAATTCCGTCCCGTTCCCCGGCACTTACCTGGAGCAGCTCTTTTGCAGAACCTCTTTTTTCCACGTCCATTTCAAGACAGCGATTTAGGAAGTCTCGGAATATGGGTGAAAGCTTTTCTGGATTCTGCAGTTCCGGAGTCCCGTTAGTAGCAATGAGATACAGGGCCTAAAGCAAAGCAAGCACCAAAGAAACAGGAGGTTACGAAGGTCAGACTCCAGCTGCAGATTACAGAGGCACCCATTTTTCCTCTCCCTCCCCACAGTTCAATGGGGAAAAACAAAACCAAAACAAACCCTTATCAGGGTGACTAATAAATGCTTAAGTTTCAGCAAAGAGAAGAGCTGCCGGCCCTATTTTTATGTGGATGGGATCCAATCCTTTCTTGCTTTACCGTCGTAATCTGGGTTTGGATCCTGCAGCCCTCTCAAGGGATTAAGAGGACAAAACCAGCAGTCCAGACTGTGTTTACAGAGGGAAGTTGGCTGGCACAGCTCTGCCAGTGCTCGACTCCTGCAATAACTATATCCTCATGGGAAGGTACCCCTGAAGAAACAGGAGGCTTTCTTCTCTCGATACTTTGCCCAAATGCACAAGGCCTAAAAAGTCAATACTCTAAAGATGCAGTTGGTCCTTTACAAAGATGGCCAGTAGGTTCTCAAGCAGCACTTAACACCCTACAGAAACAAGTGGAGTCGTTTTGCTGCTTCTTGGGAATGAAGAATTCTCTAAGAATCAGGAAATTCAGAATTCATCCACTGCAAAATTTTACTATTAAAAGAAAATCGCTAGATGCCTTTTAAAAGGAAACAGACATCTGGCAGAGGCCTTCTGAGCTCACTGCTCATCACATCTCAAGGTAGAGGTCTGATAGCCTGGGAACTGCAACAAGTTAAGTTAAATGAGAGCAAAGCACCCCGTTGCTTAGCCATCCTCATTTAACTCCATACCAACTTTTTCCTTTCGCATTTCTTCACTGCTGCGCTTCTCTCCCAAAATCATCTCCAGTAAAAGAGGTGGAAACAAGTTAAACAGAATTGTTCTAGATCCCTTCGTCCTGTTTAGCTTAGAAAAAAAGCCATAAAACTGGCTTACACCAAGAACAGCCGCATTCCTACAAACTGATAGAATTTCCCCTTTCATTAAAGAATACGAAGGGAAAGACACCAGCAGGGGCAAAGCCTGACTAAAGGCTTGTTAAACCTGGAGCTTTACTGGGAGCATGCAAAGAGGAACAATGCACCAGCAAGAAAAAGCCCTGTTTATAAAAGAGTAATGTGGTATTCTTTGAATTCAAGGACAGCTCTCTTCCCCACTCACAAGGATTTAAGAAGCCGGGCACTCTGGGGCCAGAAGGTGCCCCTATCGGCCTCTCCAGAAAGGGGGGAATTATGGATGCACCACATCATTAACTCAGACCCTACCTGAAGGTCTGCAACAGGAAGAGCCTGTGCCCTCTGCCACCCAGAACCAGTCATGGCTTCTAACTTAAATGACCACAATCTTCTCACTACAGCATCTAAGGAGACGTGTAGCTGCATGTGATGAAACCACAGCGGAGGTTCACCTGCCTCCTCCAGAGCCCAGGTTAACCAGCAGGCTCAGCGAAGGCCTGAGGGCAAAAAAAAGGCACTCGCTTACTCTCAGGGGGTTTTCATTGAGGTAGGGGGGTTCTCCTTCGATCATCTCGATGGCCATTATCCCCAGTGACCAGATGTCCACTTTGGGCCCGTAGGCTTTTCGTGTCACCACTTCAGGCGCCATCCAGTACGGGGTCCCCACCATGGTGCTGCGCTTGCTCTGTTCGGGAGTGATCTGGGCACAGAAGCCAAAGTCAGCTGGAAAAGCAAAGAAGGAGGGAAGAAAAAGTTAGAAATCAGCAGGTTTCTCCAAAAACAACACGTACTGATGCCAATGCTGTGGTACAAGCTAGCCTGTTGCACTGCCTGCTACATTGCTGCTGCAAAGGAGGCCCTGGTTTTGTGGTTAACAAGGTGTTCAGGAGTAAGCTTCTAAATCTGACTCGCTGAGGCCATCAACATCACAGAGCTGCTCACTTGTCGATGTGATGTGATGGTGATCAGTAAAGAGCTGTACATGGATGCTGTGAAACGTGGCAGTGCAGCATTTGGCAGCTGTAATACACTGTGTAACACATGCTCTCAAGCCTGTTCCTGGGTCTGTGAAAACAGAAACCAATGCCCAGTCTGTCCTCCCTCCACCCACACCCACCAGCATTATCTGGTCGTATTTTCAGTCCCAGAGATAGTATTTCCCCAGAAGATGTACCATCTCTCAAACACGATTTGCTTTCTAGAGCAAATACTGTGTTCAGAATAAATTTAAGTACCTAATTTGGTACTTATTATTTTCTTTGAGAAGACAGAAAGCTGGAGAGCCTTCCTGTGGAAATTGCTTGGCCCTGTCTTATTTGCATTTGACTTTCCAAAAGATCACAGAATAATAGAATCATAGGAAAATTAAGGTTGGAAAAGCCCTCCAAGATCACCTGGTCCAACCATCCCCCTACGAACAATGTCACCCACGAAACCACGTCCCCAAGCACCACGTCCAACCTTGCCTTGAACACCCCCAGGGACAGGGACTCCACCACCTCCCTGGGCAACGCGTCCCAATGCCTGACCGCTCTTTCTGAGAAGAAACGTCTCCTAATTGTTTTAATTGGTGAAGAGTAGCACTCTTTGTTCAATTCTTTGTTTTAATTGTTGAAGAGTAAGGGCATGACGTTTCCATTTTTCCACTCACCAGTGACATCACCTGACTGCCAGGACTTTTCAACTGTGATGGAGAGCGGCTTGGCAACCCCATCAGCCAGTTCCCTCAGGACCCTGGGATTCATGTCACCAGGTCCCATAGACCTGGACCTGTTTACATTCAGCAGGTGGTCTCGAACCTGCTCTTCACTTACCGTGGGTGGGACTTTGCTCCCCCAGCCTCCACCTACAGGTTCAGGGAAATGAAAGACTTGGGAAGCCCATCTACCAGTGCAGACGGAGGCAAAGAAGTTGCTGAGTACCTCAGCCTTCTCCGTGTCTGTCGTTACCAATTACTCAGGTATAGAAACTCACTCCTAATATAAGAAATTTGCCACCTCTAATCGCTTCCACACTACTATTTTCACCCCTCAGTTTATTTTCACAAATGTTAAAGGCGCATGGTGGCCCCTGGGGACTCCTCCTGTCAGCCCAGCGCAGCAGCCCGAAGGGAGCTGGGTCCTCTCTTGTGCTCTTCCTCGAGGCTCTGTGCAGAGGGGCTGACACCTCTCGCACAAGGGCTGGCGGGTGGGAAAGAAACACGCACACAAGCCCTGAATATCAGCAAGAGTTCTTTATTGCCAGGTGTTTGGTGGCTCCAAGCTAATGCCTGGGATGGAGCCTGCGCGACGAGGAGTAGGGAGCTCGCCGGGCCCTGCTGCGTAGCTACCGGTGTTCTCTCATGGCACGCAGCAGAGAGCTGCCGGGGTAGTCCCAGGTCTGATGTGGCCGAGGTGGATCCACTTCCATGGGTTCCTCCGCCTCTTCTTGTGGATCCACCTCCATGGGCTCCACGGTGTCAGGCAGGAGGACAAGCCAGTCCTTGCCTGGGACTGCCCACACGGGATGCCTCCCATCAGCTGTGTTCTCCGGCCAGGGTGCCGAACGAGGGGGTCGCCCAGTTCCATTGCCTGGTCCCATGCCACTCTCCACTTGATATTCATTCGTGGGTTTCACGCCGCCATCTCTTTTACGGCCACGGCTGGGTCCCTCGCTGCGATCTGGCCGATGGGCACGCCTCTGCTCCCCACGGCTCTCCGCATCACGCTCCCGTCTTCGCTCCACACCACCACTGCACCTCTGGTTAGGCCCAGGCCCCCTGCTGCTGGATGTCTGAGGGGCCGGCCTGTTCCCCGCATCGCTGCGGTGCCAGTGATATCTCCAATAATCGTCTCTGGGCCGGGCAGCAGACTTCCCCCAGGCACTGATGTCTTTTGTGCCGCAGGTGCTGTCCCTCTGCCCATGAGACATCTTTCTCCCATTAGCTGCCATCTTCTCGGTGCTTCCTCAGATCGCTTCGCGGTCCTCACACCGAGGAGGGCTGCCGCTCGCCTTGCTCCTTTCTCTGGCCTTCCTCCTGCCGCTTACGCTGGCTCTCAGAGGACCGAGTCGCTGAGCAAGTGGCGGGCCAGCGGCAGGGGGCCTCTTTTATAGGGCCCGGGGCAAAGGCGTGACAGCGGTGGCCACTGTGACCTCAGCAAGGCTCTGTGATGGAGTGGCCCGTGCGAGGCCAAAGGCGGCTGCGTTGGGAGAGGCCTGGAAGATGCCCTCATGTGGACAAGGAGGAGGGCTGGGGGGGCTGAGGGGCCCCTTTTCTGGGGCTGGCTCCTCCCCAGGCCATTTGGCTTGACAGAGAGAAAGGCTGCCCCATGCAATCCTGCCTCAACCCATTTTTTCTCCCCATCTCCAAGGCTTAGAATCTCTGGTTAACAAAAGAAAACTCCATCAACAAAACCAAACCAGACCCATTCAAAAGGCTAAAGCGGTCACAGCTGAAGTACCCATCTTCAGGAGATCTTTGATCTGTTTGAGGGCAGCACAGCCCCAGGAATTGGAGGGGAGCAGCCAGGTTAAGCCCGGCAAGCTCACGGAGTTCAAGCTCTAAATTCTCCCAAAAGATGAGCCTCGGGACCAAAACTTGGGACCCTTCTGGGCAATAAAAATCAGGGATGCAGGAAAAACATCACTTATATAAAGTGCAGCAGTTTTCCCTGAAGCATGCGATAATAACCCTCTCTTCCTCTCTTGTACCTACCAGCGTATTGCCTCTGCTCCTGCTCATTCCCCCCACTTCGCTCCCAAATAATAAGACCCTGCAGAACTGTTCCCACCAGTGAAAACGTTAAATTTAGGTATGAAAAAGTAAAAGTTTAAAGATCCAGGGCAGGTTTTGTGAGTCCCAGTGCATATTTAGCCTTGGGACACCCCTCTGAGATAACCACAGGTACATTTCCCTCCCGTGCAGGTGGAAAAAAAAGGCAGCAGTGGGATGAGAGGACTGGGGTTGGGAAGCATTTTGCAGCCACGAGGTTTCAACCAGGACCTCTGCAGAAGCTCCTCTCCTTTGCCATGGGACTAAAAATAAAATAAAATAAAATAAAATAAAATAAAATAAAATAAAAACACTCAAGTAATGGTGTTGAGGGAAATACTGGCAGAGCCACCAGCCCCGTTACCACTTTTTCAGGCACTTTTGGGGTACGTTACCAGGCCCTCCGGTCTGCCTGGTGCCCGGCTTTGTGAAGTTTCACGAGGGGAGCAGCAGGATGCAGGATGACACAGTTTGGCTGCCGGGCTCTCATGGGACAAGGACATGGACATGGGATGCACATCGCAGCAGTGCCACCACCAACTAGTTTGCCAGCTCCCCCTTCCAGACGTTCCCTTTTTCTTCCCCCTCCGACGTGGGGCTCAGCACCCAAATGGCTTGTGAGAGCTCGGCAGGGCTCCCAGTGCCAGGAGGCTGAGCTGGGAAAGTCCTCTTCACGTTAGGCTTGGTTTCTTGGACTTCCAGCACCCAGCTCTGCCCTACAGCCACAAGCGGATAAAATCCTACAGCAGGGGGCTTGTGGGGGCACATGTGTCCTCCCCTTAATATTCCTTAATCCAAGCTGGGACGAGGCACTTGCACAATTATGTAGGTGATAAACTCCTGCTCTTGTCATCAGCCTCACCCTACTGACCCCACATGTAAAAGTGATGCTGGGGAGGGCAGCTTTAGGGACCGATCCCAAATCCTCCCCCGTTTCCTCCTCTGCACCTGGAGCCGCAGACACCAAGCTCTACCTGGGGAGACAGCAAGCAGTCAGGAGGGTCCATTTCATCATCTGCCTCCTCCTCTTCCTCCTCAAGCTGGGCTCTACATCCTGCTTCCACACTGGTGTTTCTCAGAGCATTAATGACTTCCAAACAGGTGAAAATAAGCAGTAGAAATCACACTT
This sequence comes from Anser anser, assembly GCF_964211835.1. Taxonomy (NCBI): domain Eukaryota; kingdom Metazoa; phylum Chordata; class Aves; order Anseriformes; family Anatidae; genus Anser; species Anser anser. Next base: position 210,025,898 of record NC_139720.1, on the reverse strand, counting down.
TCTGCATCAGCTTTCAGTGTAAAGTCACTTTGCTCTATCAAGTAAGATCTAATTAAAACAGATCAGAGAAACACAACTCCTTCAAGCACCCCCCAATTCATTTCTGCAAGCGTCATTGAAACAAAGGGGAGGAGAAGCAGGTCATTCATTCAGGTTTTATTTAAGGTTTCAGCTTTGCTTTCTAAATGGCTGAGCTGACCCTAACAAACCGGGCACTACCGGAGAGTTACACCAAGGCAGTACAAAGAAAGAGAAACACGTTTTCCAGCTGATTTTAAAATGGCAAAGGCCCTTATTTCCCAGCAGGACAAGACACACAGACACCTGGCAGCAGGTCAGATTAGCTCCAGCTCACTTAGCACGGGTTGTTGCTCAAAGACATAAGGCTCAGTCCTCACTCTGAGCACCCCTTCATTGCACAGGAGCCCCCCGCTCCTTCCTGCTCCCAAACAGGATGCCTCAATCCACCGTAGGCTGCTCCAGCATCCTCCAAATTCCCTCAGCAGTTGGGAAACTGAGCTTTTACCTTTTGCTTCCACCTACACCTGCAACCATCCTCTTCCTCAGACCAACACCATCTTCTGTTGCCTTCCCACCCCTTCCCTGGGGGCATCCATTTCGGCTGCAAGTTTCCGTCCAGCCCCTGCCGGCATCGCTGTTCTGCCACCACCGGCAGCTCCCTGCTTCTCCAAGACCCCAGCCTTGATGCTGAGAGCTGTCATTAGCAGCAAACCATGAGATCCGCCCTAGGACATTATCTATATGCTCAATCCAGTGTGTTTACAACCCCAAAATACATCCACATGTTCTCTATTACTATCAAAATAAGCCACTGAAAAGTCTCCGTATTTTATGCTAGGGAGACAAACAGACTCAGCCTTCACCTTTGACAGCTTCCATATGAAAGATGCTGGGGAATCTGTAAGCTCATAATTAAGAAAGGCGTTCAGATACGTACCATTCTTCTTGGACTTTGGGCTGGACCTTTCACTGCCAGCTGAGCTCAGCAAACTTGAAGTACCAGCAGCCTACAGGCCACTTCAGCCCATCCTTGCATGGTAAATATCATCTAGTGATACCAACCCGTGATACCTTGAGACAGACACGTTCGGATACTAACGGAGATCTCAGCTCAGAAGCGATCTCAGCTCAGCCAGCCCCTCTCACCCAAACTCTTGGCCCCACTGAACTTAAATCAATCATTTGTTTAAAGAAAACCTAGGGCTGCAGTAATCCAGCTCAATATCAGCTCTTTAAATATAGGAAGCTTGAAATGCACCAGCTGCTTCTTAAATACGATATTCTTCAGTGCTTTGGAAAAAAAAGAGATGAGTTTTACCTTCCGCCACCACCAGGAGCTCTGGGAGCTGTAGCACGTTGTGGCATTTCGGCACCTAACCTGATGGGGTTGCTGAGGATCCCATAAAAACAAAGCAGGTTTTCAGGATGGATAGTCAAACTGAATATTTCATGTTCTCATATAGAAGAGAGAATCTAATAATCAAATAAATAAGGGCTGTGATTAAAAATGGTTCAGACTCAGTAGAATTAGTTCATACTGTAGGTATATTAAAATATATTTTAAAATGCTACCAAATCAGTTCTCTTCTCTTGGAAGTTGCGTTCAAATCCCAGCAGTAAGGATGTTCTCAGAAAAAAAAATAAGAATTATTAAGTCAGACACTTGTGCTAACAGCTCTCTGTAGTGACCAGAAAGTGCTGTAAGAGGCTATGCAGCAGCTGCCACCAGTGCTGAAGCTGAGCGATGCCCAGATGAACCTAAGAGTAGAGAAAAGGATCCATCTCTGGACAAAAAAAAATGTATCTCATTCTCCTAAACTAACTACATTCTTTTATTTATCTTTTTATTTAAGATTTCTGAGACCATGAAAACACGATGCGTCTGTTAACTTGGAATTGGGGCTAGGTACAAAGTAGCAAGTCAAACTCTTTCGCATCACAGGTTGGTAAAATAAAAACAGGAGAAGATGACATGTCTACAGCCGCTGTCTTACAGCTTCCCAGTGCATAGCTCTCAGTCCTTACCAAACCAGTAAGGACCAATCCACAGTCGAAGTCAATGAGACAGAAGCACATCACGGGCTTAAGAATGGGGAGAAACAGTCACTCCTGCAGATTCCTTTCCAATAGGCAACAGAGAATCCAGCAGAGTAACTTAAATACAAGTCACCCTTTTTACCATTTTTCCTCCTGCAGAAAAATAAGCTCACGGATTTGCTCGCAGGTAGGGCACATCTGCATTACCACTCTCACCTCAAAGGGGTGTCAAGGATGGAGTGGGAAGGGAAGGCGAATGGAAGTCAGCAACACTCAGTACATTCATGGATCAGGTTTAATCCTGTGCTGTCAAAAAATGTCAATTGATGGGTCAATAAGACCAGAGCAACATTAGATTTTAGACCTAGTTAGATCTAGCCCATCATTCCTTCCCATCTACCCCACGCGTGGCATTTGAGACTTGCACAGAAAATAAAAGCAAACTCCTCACCAAAGAGAATTATCCGAGGGTAGTGGCCTTCCCTTTCCCGATCTCCACCCCAGCCCCAAGCAGAGGAGCTCATCAAGAGATCAGGTCCCCCCCAGGGCTGGCAGCTTTGCTGCTCTGCCCAAGGAATTCATCTTGCGAGGGGAAACTCTCCATATTACATGAAGATGAAGAATGTATACAAGGGGAGGAAGGCAGAAGATTTGGCAATGGGCTTCAGACATTACAGACTCACGTCAGACAGTGGCCACCCTGTAGCCTGAAGGATGGGAGAAGACACCAAAAAAGCAAGGGACCTTACAGGCTTTATCTACGCCTGTAAAACCAGTGCAAGGGCTGTCACGTATCGCAGAGTGAATGGGGAAAAATATATGCATATATTTCAATCACAAGCCCAGGGCAGGGAGGAAAGGACTGATCCAGCAGCAGGTCTCAGCAAGAAGCAGGAATGAGTTTCTGTGCAACACAAGTGCTTTGGGGAGAGGAGAACTGGATTAAACTCACCCTGGAAATGACCAAAGCGATACGTACAGAGAAAGCAAGATCTTTTATCCGTTCCCTCTGTGTGCAGTTACTCCTCTTCAGAGCCACTCGCTATCCCACAGGACTACAGAAGCTTGTATCACTTAATGCATCGCTTGTAAGCGCCCAGTGACGATAACATGAAAACCCATCCCATCCGACAGAATTGTCTGGTGACAGTGAATTCTCCAACCCTCCCTCAGCCCCGAGTTAAGAAATGCAGCAGTCCTTTTATTAAAAATCAGGATACAGTTCAACATAATGCCAGTGTTTACACCCGATCTCTCTAGTAGTTCCAGGATCGCTGTTGTTTTACATATCATTAGCAACCAAAGGAGTCAGTAGCATAAAGATATCAGTTCACTCGCTCATTTCAAAAAAAAAATAAAATGAATGCCCCTATGCTTCCAACGAAACACTGTCCATGATCAGTTTGTTTTCTGTTGGCCTTGGTCTAAGAAGCAAGAGTTTTCACCATCATCTTGCAGGCAGATCTTATCTTCCTAAGAGCAATTGTTCTGTTTGCTTTCTCTTACAGGGCAGGTCTCCACGAAGCCTGACAGCACTAATAAAATAACCCTAAAAGAAATCCCAGTTGATTTTTCCTGTGATTTTTCTAGAATATCAGAACTCTTTGAAAGCTGTTTAATTACTTGAGTTGAAACGAAAGTGTGCGGGGAAGGACCTTGATTCACACAATTTGGCAAAAAGATCACGACTTGTCCAACAGCTGCAAGAAGCACACACAGGCTTTCTCCTTGCTCCCCCGAAGCATCCAGCGGTGCTGCAGGAGGGCTGCATGGTCCTGCCCTCGTTCCCCTTCCAGTTGTTTTAGCTGTCCCGATTGCTGCTGCCTGCTTCCTTCCCTCCTCAAGTCATCCACAGCAGAGAGCAGCCTCAGTGCTGGAAGAGCAGCTAGGCAAAAGCAGGAGGAGTCCAGCCAGCAGAAGATTTACTTTATTAAGATAAACATGGTCTAAAGGCTCCACATTATCTTTAAAAATAAACACAGTAAGAAATACGAAAACAAACTGGCTTTGCTACGGGTAGGTCAGGTTCAGATGTTCTCAGAAGATCTTCCCAGCCATAAAATATACCCTTCCCCTACCGTGCCCATCAAGGAGGATGGAAAGACAGTTCACTACGCAAGATCAGCAGCGTACCTGTTGCGTGCCCTCCCACATTCAGCAAACGATACATCTGCTACCCTTCAAGGCAGATCAAAGTTTTAAGAACACCCCTGTGAAGGAGGAGCAGGAGGGGACAGGGACAGGTAATTCGGTTTCTGTAGGGAACATCTAAAAGGCTTGACACGACGGCTGTGCTGGCTCCCCCGCTTTAATGGTTGTTCTTTGCTGCTTCTTTAGCAGCAAGAATCAGAGGAGTGAGACTAGAAAGAGGCTTTGCAATTTTCAGGAACTGGTGCTAGGAAGAGGAAAAAGGAAAAAAAAAGGTTACATTTCTCAGAACATGTCCCAAAAGCCTGGTGTTTACACAAAATATCAGGACCTAGACCTGTATGAACTCCAACAACCTCCAAGCAGGCGAAACAAAAAAGGCACGATGAGCAAGAAAGTTCACCGTGACTTTTGGGCCTCACCTGAACTGATAAAGATCTTTGCACCCAACACATCCTAATTTCTCCAATGTTTATACACTCTCAAGACTAAGCAAGTTCTCCCAGGAAATAAATTCATGCAAAATCTGCAGGGAAATTCTTTGTGGAAGGGAGGTGTAAGTAAAAGCAACCTGTGCAGTTCCAAAACATTGCACAGGGCTTCCTGAAGCAATCATCTCTCCATTCTTCCTTTCCTGTCACCACAGATCTGCTGAAAACATTGCCTTGGCCTTCTAAAGCTATTAGAAATTTTCAGAACAGCTGGGACTGAGGAGCACAGCAGGGAATTCACAACAGGACCAGTCAGGCCATCTCCTATACCAGGTGCTCTGTTCTGTTAAACAATATTGATTATCGAGCACGCAACAAGCAGTAGGTGGTGTCACAAAGTGCTTCTTGCAGCACATGTGGTGTTTGTTTCGGGGGCAAGGCTTAAAACATAACATCTGGAACAGAGGAAGAAGTTTTCCCTGTGTTCAGGGTTAAGTGGAAAGCTTGCAATACTCCAGCCTCGCAGAGAAAGTCTAGTGGGGGACAGAGACTGACACAAAACAGCTAATCAGACGAGTGGAGGCATGAAGCCCACAAGCTGTTCAGAAAACCCAAAATAATTAAGTCCCCCAGGACTTCTGAGCACCAGAAGGGATCAACCACCCAATCTGAACACACTTCAGAGGTGGAAAAATCCGAGGCTAAAAGGTAAAGGCAGGCAGAAATGCTGCAGTCCCAATGTTCTCCTGCCCCAAGGAACACAACCCTGCTGCTGTCTGATACTCTGGAGCTGGCAAGTCCAGGAGAAAAAGTCAGCTTTCATCTACTGCCATTCTTTCTGCCGGTGATTAATGCTTCATTAGTGTCTCAGAAAGGCAGCAGCACTCCCAAAGCTGAACCCAGTAGACAAACTAAAGGAAAGAAAGGAACACCAAAAAAGAGACAACTGTCTCACAGTTGACGTCTGAGGGCCCCATCATCACAGATTTATTTTACAAAGGGATGAAGCACATTTTCCACCCCCGTGGGAGGTCTGACAAAAGGAAACACATGAACACTCCTCATCTGTGTTGGTAAAAAGCCTGGCAGCTTCGTCCTTCACTTTCACGAGTCCAGACAAAGACACCAGGTTTTCAGTGAAATAACTGAGGATTTCTCACAAGCTTGGTTCCATCACCTCTGCAGGAAGAGCTGTATCTGGCAAAATGTGTTAACGCCAAACTGCTGCAGTTAATGCAAGACGTGTCCCTTCCAGAAAGCTTTGGGAACTCTCCCCCAGAAGGGAGACAACCAGAGCATTCGATAGCTGGAAGCCCTCCTGTTATCCAAATGGGAACAGGCATGGCCAGACCGCAACACCACAGCCAGATGTTAGGGTGAGCTGCGTGAAGAAGCCACGGGAATTAAGGGGCTCAGCAGTTGGCAGGCTCGGGGCACGGCAATTATTTGAGGTTGGTTACAGAACACGCTGCACAGCTGCTGCCAGTAGCAAGTACAGCACAAAAAGGAAAGTACTCTGTTAACGCTTCGTTAGGGATTTGGGGTTTTTTGGTTGGTTGGTTTTGGTTTTTTTTGTTCGTTTCTTCATGGTAAATTATCTCTGCTGTGCTTGTGACTTCAGATGATGCAGTATTTAAGACCCCAAATGACATTTCTCCACATGCCTATTCTCACTCTAGAATGCTTAATTCCGTCCCGTTCCCCAGCACTTACCTGGAGCAGCTCTTTTGCAGAACCTCTTTTTTCCACGTCCATTTCAAGACAGCGATTTAGGAAGTCTCGGAATATGGGTGAAAGCTTTTCTGGATTCTGCAGTTCCGGAGTCCCGTTAGTAGCAATGAGATACAGGGCCTAAAGCAAAGCAAGCACCAAAGAAACAGGAGGTTACGAAGGTCAGACTCCAGCTGCGGTTTACAGAGGCACCCATTTTTCCTCTCCCTCCCCACAGTTCAATGGGGAAAAACAAAACCAAAACAAACCCTTATCAGGGTGACTAATAAATGCTTAAGTTTCAGCAAAGAGAAGAGCTGCCAGCCCTATTTTTATGTGGATGGGATCCAATCCTTTCTTGCTTTACCCTCGTAATCTGGGTTTGGATCCTGCAGCCCTCTCAAGGGATTAAGAGGACAAAACCAGCAGTCCAGACTGTGTTTACAGAGGGAAGTTGGCTGGCACAGCTCTGCCGGTGCTCGACTCCTGCAATAACTATATCCTCATGGGAAGGTACCCCTGAAGAAACAGGAGGCTTTCTTCTCTCGATACTTTGCCCAAATGCACAAGGCCTAAAAAGTCAATACTCTAAAGATGCAGTTGGTCCTTTACAAAAGATGGCCAGTAGGTTCTCAAGCAGCACTTAACACCCTACAGAAACAAGTGGAGTCGTTTTGCTGCTTCTTGGGAATGAAGAATTCTCTAAGAATCAGGAAATTCAGAATTCATCCACTGCAAAATTTTACTATTAAAAGAAAATCGCTAGATGCCTTTTAAAAGGAAACAGACATCTGGCAGAGGCCTTCTGAGCTCACTGCTCATCACATCTCAAGGTAGAGGTCTGATAGCCTGGGAACTGCAACAAGTTAAGTTAAATGAGAGCAAAGCACCCCGTTGCTTAGCCATCCTCATTTAACTCCACACCAACTTTTTCCTTTCGCATTTCTTCACTGCTGCGCTTCTCTCCCAAAATCACCTCCAGTCAAAGAGGTGGAAACAAGTTAAACAGAACTGTTCTAGATCCCTTCGTCCTGTTTAGCTTAGAAAAAAAGCCATAAAACTGGCTTACACCAAGAACAGCCGCATTCCTACAAACAGACAGAATTTCCCCCTTCATTAAAGAATACGACAGGAAAGACACCAGCGGGGCAAAGCCTGACTAAAGGCTTGTTAAACCTGGAGCTTTACTGGGAGCATGCAAAGAAGAACAATGCACCAGCAAGAAAAAGGCCTGTTTATAAAAGAGTAATGTGGTATTCTTTGAATTCAAGGACAGCTCTCTTCCCCACTCACAAGGATTTAAGAAGCCAGGCACTCTGGGGCCAGAAGGTGCCCCTATCGGCCTCTCCAGAAGGGGGGGAATTATGGATGCCCCACAGGATTAACTCAGACCCTACCTGAAGGTCTGCAACAGGAAGAGCCTGTGCCCTCTGCCACCCAGAACCAGCCATGGCTTCTAACTTAAATGACCACAATCTTCTCACTACAGCATCTAAGGAGACGTGTAGCTGCATGTGATGAAACCACAGCGGAGGTTCACCTGCCTCCTCCAGAGCCTAGGTTAACCAGCAGGCTCAGCGAAGGCCTGAGGGCAAAAAAAAGGCACTCGCTTACTCTCAGGGGGTTTTCATTGAGGTAGGGGGGTTCTCCTTCGATCATCTCGATGGCCATTATCCCCAGTGACCAGATGTCCACTTTGGGCCCGTAGGCTTTTCGTGTCACCACTTCAGGCGCCATCCAGTACGGGGTCCCCACCATGGTGCTGCGCTTGCTCTGTTCGGGAGTGATCTGGGCACAGAAGCCAAAGTCAGCTGGAAAAGCAAAGAAGGAGGGAAGAAAAAGTTAGAAACCAGCAGGTTTCTCCAAAAACAACACGTACTGATGCCACAGCTGTGGTACAAGCTAGCCTGTTGCACTGCCTGCTACATTGCTGCTGCAAAGGAGGGCTGGTTTTGTGGTTAACAAGGTGTTCAGGAGTAAGCTTCTAAATCTGACTCGCTGAGGCCATCAACATCACAGAGCTGCTCACTTGTCGATGTGAAGGCTGGTGATCAGTAAAGAGCTGTACATGGATGCTGTGAAACGTGGCAGTGCAGCATTTGGCAGCTGTAATACACTGTGTAACACATGCTCTCAAGTCTGTTCCTGGGTCTGTGAAAACAGAAACCAATGCCCAGTCTGTCCTCCCTCCACCCACACCCACCAGTATTATCTGGTCGTATTTTCAGTCCCAGAGATAGTATTTCCCCAGAAGATGTACCATCTCGCAAACACGATTTGCTTTCTAGAGCAAATACTGTGTTCAGAATAAATTTAAGGACCTAATTTGGTACTTATTATTTTCTTTGAGAAGACAGAAAGCTGAAGAGCCTTCCTGTGGAAATTGCTTGGCCCTGTCTTATTTGCATTTGACTTTCCAAAAGATCACAGAATAATAGAATCATAGGAAAATTAAGGTTGGAAAAGCCCTCCAAGATCACCTGGTCCAACCATCCCCCTACGAACAATGTCACCCACGAAACCACGTCCCCAAGCACCACGTCCAACCTTGCCTTGAACACCCCCAGGGACAGGGACTCCACCACCTCCCTGGGCAACGCGTCCCAATGCCTGACCGCTCTTTCTGAGAAGAAATGTCTCCTAATTGTTTTAATTGGTGAAGAGTAGCACTCTTTGTTCAATTCTTTGTTTTAATTGTTGAAGAGTAAGGGCATGACGTTTCCATTTTTCCACTCACCAGTGACATCACCCGACTGCCAGGACTTTTCAACTGTGATGGAGAGCGGCTTGGCAACCCCATCAGCCAGTTCCCTCAGGACCCTGGGATTCATGTCATCAGGTCCCATAGACCTGGACCTGTTTACATTCAGCAGGTGGTCTCGAACCTGCTCTTCACTTACCGTGGGTGGGACTTTGCTCCCCCAGCCTCCACCTACAGGTTCAGGGAAATGAAAGACTTGGGAAGCCCATCTACCAGTGCAGACGGAGGCAAAGAAGTTGCTGAGTACCTCAGCCTTCTCCGTGTCTGTCGTTACCAATTACTCAGGTATAGAAACTCACTCCTAATATAAGAAATTAGCCACCTCTAATCGCTTCCACACTACTATTTTCACCCCTCAGTTTATTTTCACAAATGTTAAAGGCGCATGGTGGCCCCTGGGGACTCCTCCTGTCAGCCCAGCGCAGCAGCCCGAAGGGAGCTGGGTCCTCTCTTGTGCTCTTCCTCGAGGCTCTGTGCAGAGGGGCTGACACCTCTCGCACAAGGGCTGGCGGGTGGGAAAGAAACACGCACACAAGCCCTGAATATCAGCAAGAGTTCTTTATTGCCAGGTGTTTGGTGGCTCCAAGCTAATGCCTGGGATGGAGCCTGCGCGACGAGGAGTAGGGAGCTCGCCGGGCCCTGCTGCGTAGCTACCGGTGTTCTCTCATGGCACGCAGCAGAGAGCTGCCGGGGTAGTCCCAGGTCTGATGTGGCCGAGGTGGATCCACTTCCATGGGTTCCTCCGCCTCTTCTTGTGGATCCACCTCCATGGGCTCCACGGTGTCAGGCAGGAGGACAAGCCAGTCCTTGCCTGGGACTGCCCACACGGGATGCCTCCCATCAGCTGTGTTCTCCGGCCAGGGTGCCGAACGAGGGGGTCGCCCAGTTCCATTGCCTGGTCCCATGCCACTCTCCACTTGATATTCATTCGTGGGTTTCACGCCGCCATCTCTTTTACGGCCACGGCTGGGTCCCTCGCTGCGATCTGGCCGATGGGCACGCCTCTGCTCCCCACGGCTCTCCGCATCACGCTCCCGTCTTCGCTCCACACCACCACTGCACCTCTGGTTAGGCCCAGGCCCCCTGCTGCTGGATGTCTGAGGGGCCGGCCTGTTCCCCGCATCGCTGCGGTGCCAGTGATATCTCCAATAATCGTCTCTGGGCCGGGCAGCAGGCTTCCCCCAGGCACTGATGTCTTTTGTGCCGCAGGTGCTGTCCCTCTGCCCATGAGACATCTTTCTCCCATTAGCTGCCATCTTCTCGGTGCTTCCTCAGATCGCTTCGCGGTCCTCACACCGAGGAGGGCTGCCGCTCGCCTTGCTCCTTTCTCTGGCCTTCCTCCTGCCGCTTACGCTGGCTCTCAGAGGACCGAGTCGCTGAGCAAGTGGCGGGCCAGCGGCAGGGGGCCTCTTTTATAGGGCCCGGGGCAAAGGCGTGACAGCGGTGGCCACTGTGACCTCAGCAAGGCTCTGTGATGGAGTGGCCCGTGCGAGGCCAAAGGCGGCTGCGTTGGGAGAGGCCTGGAAGATGCCCTCATGTGGACAAGGAGGAGGGCTGGGGGGGCTGAGGGGCCCCTTTTCTGGGGCTGGCTCCCCCCCAGGCCATTTGGCTTGACAGAGAGAAAGGCTGCCCCATGCAATCCTGCCTCAACCCATTTTTTCTCCCCATCTCCAAGGCTTAGAATCTCTGGTTAACAAAAGAAAACTCCATCAACAAAACCAAACCAGACCCATTCAAAAGGCTAAAGCGGTCACAGCTGAAGTACCCATCTTCAGGAGATCTTTGATCTCCTTCTATGACCAAGTGACGCGCTTGGTGGATGAGGGAAAGGCTGTGGATGTGGTTTACCTTGACCTCAGTAAGGCTTTTGACACCGTTCCCCACAACATTCTCCTCAAGAAACTGGCTGCTCGGGGCTTGGACTGGCGTACGCTTCGCTGGGTTAGAAACTGGCTGGATGGCCGGGCCCAGAGAGTTGTGGTGAATGGAGTCAAATCTGGTTGGAGGCCGGTCACTAGTGGAGTCCCCCAGGGCTCGGTACTGGGGCCGGTCCTCTTTAATATCTTTATTGATGATCTGGATGAGGGCGTCCAGTGCACCCTCAGTAAGTTTGCAGATGACACCAAGCTAAGTGCGTGTGTCGATCTGCTCGAGGGCAGGAAGGCTCTGCAGGAGGATCTGGATAGGCTGGAGCGATGGGTGAGGTCAACTGCATGAAGTTCAACAAGGCCAAGTGCCGGGTCCTGCACCTGGGGCGCAACAACCCCAAGCAGCGCTACAGGCTGGGAGATGAGTGGCTGGAAAGCTGCCTGGCCGAGAAGGACCTGGGAGTATTGGTGGATAGTCGGCTGAATATGAGCCAGCAGTGTGCTCAGGTGGCCAAGAAGGCCAACAGCATCCTGGCTTGTATAAGAAGCAGTGTGGCCAGCAGGTCTAGGGAAGTGATTGTCCCCCTGTACTCGGCTCTGGTGAGGCCGCACCTCGAGTACTGTGTTCAGTTTTGGGCCCCTCGCTACAGGAAGGACATGGACGTGCTCGAGCGAGTCCAGAGAAGGGCGACCAAGCTTGTGAGGGGTCTGGAGAACAAGTCTTACGAGGAGCGGCTGAGGGAGCTGGGCTTGTTCAGCCTGGAGAAGAGGAGGCTCAGGGGCGACCTCATCGCTCTCTACAGTTACCTGAAAGGAGGCTGTAGAGAGGTGGGGGTTGGTCTATTCTCCCACGTGCCTAGTGACAGGACGAGGGGGAATGGGCTAAAGTTGCGACAGGGGAGTTTTAGGTTGGATGTTAGGAAGTACTTCTTTACCGAAAGGGTTATTAAGCATTGGAACGGGCTGCCCAGGGAGGTGGTGGAGTCACCATCCCTGGAGGTCTTTAAAAGACGTTTAGATGTAGAACTTAGGGATATGGTTTAGTGGAGTACTTAGTGTTAGGTCGGAGGTTGGACTCGATGATCTTGAGGTCTCTTCCAACCTAGAGAAATCTGTGAATCTGTGAATCTGTGGGAGGCTGTGCTTAGTGGTCTAGTATTCCTTCCCAGTGATCCCTTACACAGCCTGAGACCACGTAGGCAGCAGGTGAATTACGTGGGGACATTTTCATCTCAGCTCCAAAGCATGCACCACTGCTGAATGTAGCTTACCAGACTGATCAAAAAACTCCCGCTCCTGTTTAGAGGGGTTGGCAGCCCATGGAGACAGACCAAGTCCTGTGAGATGTCTTCACCCTGGTGGGTTTGTTCTACTGGGCAATATTCTTTCATTGTTGCTGCCCATCTCCCTCACCACCCATTGCCATCACCCCTTCTCTTGTGGTTAGAAGCTTTTTTTTTTTTTTTTTTTTTTTTTTATTTCAGTAGAAAAGGTGCTTGGGTAGGGTCCAAAAGGGACTTTTCTGAGCCCTAGGAAAGGAAAAATGACTACCTTTGGACACAGCGGGAGACAGATACTCTGTAAAACTGTGAATAGCCACTTGGTGTAAGAGTTCTTTATTCTGGTGTTGTGAACAGCCTTCCAGGTGAAGCACTGGTTACACACAGTCCATTTTATCCCTGTAACCTCTCCACCTTTCCTTTTGCTTTTCCTTTGCCACCAGGCCACCACCCAAGCACACCCTGAGCAGGGTCATGATCACCAAGAGCCGTGGGAAGGACAAGTTGTGGTGTTACACCCGTGAGCCCATCAAACAGCCGTTGCTGAAGAAGATCCTGGGGAGCGAGGAGCTGTCCCAAGAAGCCTGCATGGCCTTCATTGATATCCTTCCACTTCCTGGGGCACCCCTTGGGCAACAGGGCTGACAGGCAAAGGGCTGAGCAGCTTCTTCAGAGACCCAACTAAAGCCCATAGAAAGGTTTCTGGTCCCTCTTAAGGGCTTTGGGACCATGTCATGGACTTGGAGATGGATCTGATCCCGAAATCTGTATTTGAGCATCCTTGAGAGCTGATGGGTGTCTTCTCCATAAGCAAGGTCCAGGGAGTAAGTTACTGAGTCTTGCAGGTACACATCGCTTAGCGGTTAACTCAACAGTTCTGTTTTGGCTTGCTTCAACTCTCCAGGATGCATCTGCTGTAGAAGGGAGTAGACCTAATCATTATGGATACAAACTAGTCCTCATGGCCTCAGGGACAGGGCTTGATGCCTGAGTATCACTTTCCTGGCAGAATAAAGACAGCATGGGAGAAAGAAGCTGAGTACAAATATAAATCTAACCTGTGGAAGTCGCCTTTGTGTTTTGGTAGGGTTTTGCTCTAGGATACAGACTTTAGTTCGAACAGTTCTGTTGGTATAAACCCGGTACTGATGCTACAGCACAGTTACTGCTGCTACAGTTTTCCTCCTAGCAGCAAATAACAGCAGTAGTAGGAACTAAAAGGACTGGTAAAAATTGAGAACATCTGCAATTTTATCATTCTCCTTTCCATGTTAAACACATTTATTCAGAATACTGTGACCTGTTGTCATGCAGAATAGGTACAATATGGTGAAGTGGTGAAGGTCATCATTTGGTTTATGTTACCACAGCTCCAGTGCTGTCTGCAGAGCTCTGCCTCATGACACCAGCTGAAAATCTGGTCTTTTATAGTGGTATCACTATGTGTGATCAGGTAACACAGTAGTCACAGAACTTCCCTAGGCCTACATCCCAACCACAAAGTGGTTCTTTCTGACCTGAGATGATGCATGAAAAAGAGAGAGAGCTCGCTGGACATCTCCTAAAGAAATTTAAAGCCTTACCACTGTGCCCCCTCCACCAAATTGCAGCCACTTCTGTAGTCAAATGTGGGATGTCTTTTATCACATCATCAACAGAAGGGCTTCTCCAGACCTCCCGCTTAGCTGATCCTTGACTCCTGCCTCCCACCAGTGCTGAAGTACATGGGTGACTACCCATCCAAAAGGACCCGCTCAGTCAATGAGCTGACAGACCAAATATTTGAAGGTGCCTTGAAAGCTGAGCCTCTGAAGGATGAAATCTACTGCCAGACCCTGAAGCAGCTTACGGACAACCACATCAAGTAAGAGTCGTTGGTTTTGCTTGGCCCAAAGACACTAGCCTCTGTTGGGCAAAGGAGATCTGGAGCCTAAGCATGTCTCCTCCCCTCTAGCTGAGAACCACCCACCCATGCCAAAGCACAGAGCAGTGTCCATGCCATAACTTTTTTCCTCCTGGATCTTTCCTCATTTAGGTACAGTGAAGAGAAAGGCTGGGAGCTGCTGTGGTTGTGTACAGGCCTTTTCCCTCCAAGTAACATCCTCCTGCCCCATGTCCAGAGGTTTCTGCAGTCCCGAAAACATCACCCGTTGGCAGCAGACTGCATCCAAAGACTCCAGAAAGCCCTAAGGTACAGCACCAAAAGACCTCCTAGTCCTGACCATGTCACAGCATCCAAATATGCATTAGAAATTACAAGTAGGAGATGTTTTGGTAGTAGTTGGAGGGACACTGGAAGCTCACAGCCTTTCTCTGCATTCAGCCAAACTGAACTAAAAGGACTTTGGGTGGAGGATGTTGCTGATGCTATGGCACTTGCCTCTCCCTGTTTTGCAGGAATGGATCCAGAAAGTACCCTCCCCATCTCGTAGAAGTGGAAGCCATTCAACACAAAACCACCCAGATTTTCCACAAGGTTTACTTTCCTGATGACACCGATGAGGTAAATGGGATAGAAGGAAACTTCATTTTTGTCAGGATGGATGTCAATTTTCTTATTAAAATCCCAGAAAAGGCTACTGTTGTTTCTGATTCAGAAAAAATTCAGCCTTCCCAGAAGAGTCTGAAACAGCAGCATCAGAAAGATCCATCCTTATCTACCTTGGTGAGGCAGGATAGAAGACTGGAGCTCAGGGGTCTGATTTCCTGCAATTCACCTTCTCCAGACATGGGTGCTGAGTCAGTCTTCACTGCAAATTTTGACTCCAGGAAGAGAGAAACAGGATGTGTTCATCTCCATCCACGCCCTCAGTGGTTCACAGGCCTTGGCCATCAGTTATTTGCAGCCTCAACTGACAGATTCAGTCCACCAAACCATACCCAGCTGGGTACCAGTCCCAGGGACTGGGCTGGGAGCTGGCAAGAAGGAAACTAAAATTATTCCCCATTCTGACCTGAGATGATGCAGAAATCATAACATCTGCACTCAGGAACCTTTCATTAATCATCTTAGACATTAATAAGGCATGTAGATAAATTGAGGCTGGAGCAGATAGGCATGTCCTTGCAGGTACTGCTCTCTCATGCTACTGATTAGTCTCCCAGTGAGGTTTGCCTGCTCCTCTCTTTCATCATGCCCTTGGGCACAACTAAATTCTTGTATTTCCAAGGGAGTTTATGTGAAAAGCAGTGCACACCCATGAAGGGAAAAGGGTATTCTTCTCCAGTAGCTGTGTGTGTGCCCATGTTTTTCTGTAACGGGGTTTTACAGATCTCCTGGGACTTCTTATCACTCTGAGTATTTTTTCTATGTGACTAGTAATAAGCTGCTTTATACACACGCATCTGTGTGAGAGCCAGTAGAAGGAGGCAGAGGGGACTTCGGCACGTGTCTGTGGTCCCTTTGACCATGGCAGTCACCCAGGTGGGCTGGCCAAGTAGTGTCCCTGTGGTACAACACGCATTTGCACTGAGGGGCAGTGGCACTGAGCTCCAGGCCATTCTCTCATGGTATGTGGAACATGGGTTCTGGTGGTTCAGGCAAACGTGGCCATGCATGGGACTGGCAGAAGTTTAAGTTCCCAATAAGTTCCCAATAAGAAGTTCATGGCTGAACTTCTGCAAATTTCCTTTTCACATGTCCAGAGCCACAATCCATAAAATCACTTCTTTCGTTGGTGGTGGGCACTTACATCTTTTCACATATCTGAGCCTAGAGCTCCTCGAAGAGAGCATGAAGCAGAAATTAATCTTGAGGTAGCAGTGGTGATGATCTTCCTTTCTTTGTAGGCATTTGAGGTGGAGTCCAGCACAAAAGCCAAGGATTTCTGCCAGAACATCTCCAACAGGCTGCTCCTAAAATCTTCTGAAGGCTTCAGCCTCTTCGTCAAAATCTCTGACAAGGTGAGTGACCCACACAGAGGCTGGGGTAATGCCAAAACACTCGGTGCTTCACAGCAATCATCCCAAAGGGCTTAAAACACAAACAGGCAAAGGTCTCCTGTGTTGAGAGCAGGTGGCTTTAACGCCCGATGATAGCACTGTGGCAGCCTGCTGTGTCCTGCTGACTGAGTGATGCAGCCAGTGCCACCCTATGTGCAGGATCTCACACTAATTGTGGCCCACCGAATCCCTGTGTGATCCAGAGTGAGGCAAGAGTCACTCTTTTTTTGCCTTTGTTGTCATTTTTGTCATTTTTTGCCCAAAAAGGTCACTGCATTGCGAATTAATTGAATGTTAAAGAGCACATGGGGACTGCCAGATGGAGCCAGCCTGGTCCCCTCTGGGTAGCTGTTCCTGTGATGCTGCATTGATCTGGGGCAAAGGAGATAGGGTCCATCAGGAGAAAGAGGTAGAAGACCCATGTTGCTGAGACGGTGTCCTGGTTTTGGCTGGTTTATAAGGATTAAGAAAAATGTGCAAGCTTAGAGCTGCCTTGGGCAACTGGAAGAAATCTACAGAGATAGTCATCAGGAAGGGAAATTAATTGCTCCAGGGAAACAGGAAGGTGCAATAAGAATTAATGGGTGGAATTAGAGCGAGTTGTTGGCAATGGCTTTCTGGCATCAGCAGTTTGTAGCAGAGAAGTCTAATTGAGACAAAGCAGTGAGCAAAAACTGCAGGAGATGGGGCAACAGCCAGCCCTGCCTGTGGCCTCTCGCTGCTTCCTCAGCCTTTGTAACCATGTGCTGTGCCCCCAGGTCATCAGTGTGCCCGAGGGCGATTTCTTCTTTGACTTTGTGAGACACCTGACGGACTGGATAAAGAAAGCAAGACCAGCGAAAGATGGTAACAGTGACTTTTCTCCCTTTGGGGTCACGCACAGCCCTCCTTGAGCCCTCCAGCCCTTTTAAAGATGGGCCACGCTGCTGTGGTTGTGCTGCCCGTGCCAGCCCTGGGGGCAAAACCTGACAGATGACCTGGCTGGTGCTCTCAGCATTGCTCTCAGATCTGCTCCCTGCTTCCTTCGCACAGGTATAGTGCCTTCCCTCACCTACCAAGTGTTCTTCATGAAAAAGCTCTGGACCAACACAACGCCTGGAAAGGATTCGATGGCAGATTCGATCTTCCACTATTACCAGGTGCTCTGGGAACCTGAGATAGCAGCAGAGACTTTGGGAGGAATTAGGGTGGAAAGACTGTGTATGTGCAGATGCATGAAGTTTTACTTTTAACAGAACAAAGTCCTGCCTTCAACAGAGAGCTATGAAGAACAGTTGGGTTGTATGGCAAGGACCAGGCTTCATGCACTGTAAGGCAACCAACTCAGCTGAGATTTGGGCCAGATGTTCTTGGGAAAGTAGCAAGAAGTGGGACACAGTAGCACTCAGCCTTAGCAGGGAGTACAAATTCACAAGCATTCTGAAGGTTTTCAGCTCCTTCATTCTTGGGCGTGAGCTGTGATGGTCCCAGCAGCCAGTCAAGAAGCTGCAGCTCTTCTGCACTTGTTTCATCTGGGAAGAAAGAGACATGTGCATGTCCCAAAGCTTTTTCATACAAGTATGCAAATACACAGATGTTCCCTGTGTTCTTGCCTGGATAAAGCAATTATCCTAATATTATCATAGCCTCTGATGCTTTGATAGTTACCTGACACATTTTCAAGCATCTTTTCGTAATGGGGGAATAGATTGAAAAAAAAATGAAAAGGAAAAATAAAGGGAGGAAAAAAAACACATTCAATTCCAATTGTCCATTACAAGGGTTGGATTTTCAGCAATGAGGGAGGGAGAACAAGACTGTAGGTTCACACATCTGATACCTACCACAGGGACCACCCTGTAACACGAGAACGTTTCAGGCCAGAGAGGATCTTTAGACATCAAGTGTGGTCTCAGCTGAGCAGCTGCCTGTCCACCACACTTGGTACAACAACTATGAGTGTTCCTAAGGCAGAGCCTCATATCCAGGAGCTGGAGACCTCCAAAAATGTGATTTAGCACCAGAGGGTGAAGGTCTGAGGTCACCCCCTCTATTTCTGAATGGCTTTCTTCCACATACAGGAGTTACCAAAGTACCTGCGCGGCTACCACAAGTGTACACGGGAAGAGGTCCTGCAGTTGGCAGCTCTCATCTACCGGGTGAAGTTTGAGGATGACAAATCCTATTTCCCCAGCATCCCCAAGCTTCTGAAGGAGCTGGTGCCTCAGGACCTCGTCCGGCAGCTCTCTCCAGATGACTGGAAGCGGGTAAAACAGCAGCTTTAGTCATAGGTCAGGCTTGGTGGGGGGAAACCCAGCATCTCGTGTGACTTGTCTGATGTTCAACACTGAAGTCAGGTTGCCAGAAGGAGTGACCCATGGTCCCTCTTGAGCCTTAAAAGGGCCACAGTCTCTCCAACAGCACCAAGAGAAGGAATTGTACATGTGTTCAGACACACACACACGTTGTGGGCTTTGTGCTGCACGTTGCTGTGACTGTAGTGGTGGATGCAGTGCTGTATGGACACATCTAGGGGATGGTCTCATGTAAAGCTTTGTTGTTGAAGGCAGACTGCTGAGCAGAAAGGCAATTCTCCCCGCTTTACACAAGGAGAGCTGTGGCACAGGTACGGACAAGTCTAGGCCATAAAGTAATGTAGATGTCTCACTGCCAAGAAACAATCTTGTAAGTCCTTTCTGTTTGCTGGGACTTGAACTTGGCCATGTGTCTAACAAGCAAATTATTGGCTTCTCTGTGTCGAAGTCCCCTCAGTCCCTTCTGCTCCCAAAATTGAAAGATCAAAATTTATAATCCCTATAATGGAGTCATCAGTACAGCTTCTAAGAAAGGACCTACTTTAGTTCCAGGCTCTGCTCCAGTGACCCACCAACACTTCTGTGAAGTGTTCATTGGAGCAGAGACTAGAATAGATGTCTCCACCTGGAAAACTTCTCCAGCTACTTTCTTGGCCCAATTAATATTTACTCATCCCAAGAAACTTGCCATCTGAGAACAGCTAATAGGCAGGA
This sequence comes from Anser anser, assembly GCF_964211835.1. NCBI lineage: Eukaryota > Metazoa > Chordata > Aves > Anseriformes > Anatidae > Anser > Anser anser. Next base: position 210,006,692 of record NC_139720.1, on the reverse strand, counting down.
AGAACTGATCACAGGTTCACCATATGCTGTGGTTTGTTAATGAATCTCAGCGAAAGCCCAGTTACCGTGAAGCAATTATGGTTTCTGGTAGGATAGTCCGTCTTTGTAGCATGATGCTTCTTTACCTGCAAAAATCTTTGGTCCAAGGTAATGCAAACCCTCCAGCTCTGCTGTCCTCTCTGTTGCAGTCCATCGTGGCATACTACAATAAGCACGCAGGCAAAACGAGAGAAGAAGCCAAGCTTGCCTTCCTAAAGATTATCTTCAAGTGGCCTACATTTGGATCAGCATTCTTTGAAGTGAAGGTACCTGCTCTGCCTGGGGGTTCCCTGGCAGCTTTGAGACAGTATCAGAAGTCCCGTATCATGGAGGGGTTCCAGGTATGCAGGGTTGTCCCAGTGCCTGGAGTGGAACAACCCTGATAAGACAGGGAAAGGATGTAAGTCTCTCCATCAGTAAAGGGCTGAGATACTCATTTATGGCTGCCCTGTCTCTTTACAATACTGGGGCATTGTAGAGCATCAACGTATCTCAGTCCTCTTCAGGTCTATCCTCGCAGCTGTACTGCTGAGGAGGCAAGAGCCATTCTCTGTTTTGTGAAGGGAAAGGGGAACGTGTAATTTTCACACACCTGCACACACTGTGAACCCAATCCAGATCACCCATCATGGCACCAGGTTCCCATCACAGGCAGGGGAGGCCAGTAGTGATGAAGTCCAAGAACTCTGGGCACCTTATTGCAACCCCCCATACTCAGGGACCATACATTAAGCATGGTGTGGAAACATGACGCTGAAACCGTTCATGATATCTTTGAACTTAGGCACCTTAATTTCTGTCATGTTCATTAGATGGCATAGTGGATCTGAATAATATCCTGTGATTTTTCCACCCAGAGTGATTTAGCTGCCAAATGTAAATGCAAATGCTGGCAGAAGATACTGGGTGAGGAAATAGGAAAGCACCTGATTTAGCACGACGCTTCCCCTAACCAGTTCATCTCATTTCCAACAGCAAACTACAGAGCCAAATTATCCAGAAATCCTTCTAATTGCCATCAATAAGCATGGAGTGAGCCTCATTGATCCCAAAACCAAGGTAAGCAAGACTGAGGTCTTCACCAGGTGCTCCTGAGCCAACTCCCCAACCCCTTACAGGGTTAATCCCAAAGGCTGTGCTATTCCACCAGCCACATGGACCTTCCAGTAGAGCAGTCCTCCACGAGAATGGAGGATCCGCAGTCTTGCACTTCACTGCTGTTCCTGTGAGGCCATGGTATATTCTCATTTCAGCAGACATCCTTGGTCTGCTTGAAGGAAAGTTAAAGGTTGAGGCTCTCGTGTTGAGTGTGAGTCTTGTGTTCCCACCAGGATATTCTCATCACTCACCCCTTCACCAAGATCTCCAACTGGAGCAGTGGCAACACCTACTTCCATATAACTATCGGCAACCTGGTGAGGGGAAGCAAGCTGCTCTGCGAGACATCCCTGGTAAGGAGTGTTAAAGATTGATGGGCACAGTTAGAAAAAATCCTGACTTTGGCAGGCTAAAATAAACTGCTTCCCATAAGCCATGTCTCAGGGATTCTCTGGACTGAAAGTGGTCTCATAGAAGACCCATCAATGTGTGTTTTTCTTTTTTTATTTTTATATTTTTTCCCCTTGATTTCAGCACTGTCTGGTTGCTATCTCCAGAACAGCTTTTCCTAGGGATGATTTAGATATTAAGTATGGGGATATGTTAAGTGTGTAAGGCCTCACCTCCTATGCATCCATGGAGAGCTTTATGGCAGCACAGAGTTCATCCAAGACTTCCCTGCCACTGCCCCCAGGGCAGTAGCACTGGACAAGCCTGTAGTAAGCAAACAAGCAGCACTCACACCATGGCTCTGCCCAAGCAACTGGGGCTCTCATTAGGTCCATCTTCCAAGTTACAGGCAAGCCTGAGGTTCTTGGGGCATTGCCGACCCAGGAACATGGGACACTGCTCCATGTCACTGGAGTGAAAAACGTATCAAAGCAGATGTGGGCTCAGGGGGTGTCCTTTTACCAAGATCCTTTGCCCAGCTTGTACCTACTAACAGCCACAAGGAAAAAAAAAAAGAAAACAAAACACTTCTGCTTAGTCTATCTTAAACTCAAAGCATGTAGGATAAAAAGTCCTGTCCTGTTATTAATTTGGGGCGTTCACATTATTTTTGGCCATTTGAAAAATCCACTCCCCTTCCAAAGCTCCACACATCCTTAGCCTCAGCAGCCTCCTGGGAGAGACTTGCACTGTAAATTGTGTTTGATCCTTGTGTCAGGGCCATATCACTCAAGGAGAACTGTGGAAAAAGGAAGAAGGAAAAAGAAAAAAAAAAAAGAAGGGAAAAATATACCTGGAAACATATATATAAGTTAACGACTTGTAGCAAGTGTGTTCAAGAAGCATGAGCCAGAGACCAAGCTGTGCTATAAAGGCAGGTAACATCTTCTCTCTCCTCACCAGGGCTACAAGATGGATGATCTTTTGACCTCGTACATCAGCCAGATGCTAACAGCCATGAGCAAACAGAGGAGTGCAAAGGGTAGCAAGTGAACTGCAAGAAGCCACTGGCAGGTGGCCATGGGGCTAATTCGCCAGCTGAGGGCTGTGGGGTACCCATGCAGCTGGGGGAGAACCTTTGCCTCCCAGATGTGGAAGATGAGCCGAACGCCGTCAGGGAGTTCGCTGGACTCTGACCTCGAAGGCTCCAATCCCACCTCCCCTTCGAGCGAGGATGACTATCTCTGACCCCCCGTCCTCCTTCCCCACCCTGCACCCCGACTCCACCTTAAACCTCAAAGATTTCCAGGGGACACCACCGCTCTCAGGCAGTGACTGAGCAAAGAAACTCCGGCAGGACGTTTGCCTGAACCCAACAGCTGCCATCAAAAAGGCTCTGGGAAGAGGATTTGTGTGTGTGTGCGTGTGCGTGTGGCTTGGTTTGGTTTGTGTTTTTATTTTAAGTAAAGAGAGAGCTATCGAGATGCTAACGGCTTTTGGTGAGCTTATGGGCATTTCAGGTTTGAAGAGGAGTAGCAGAGCCCCAGTCCATGCTGGAAAGGTGTCTGATGAACACTGCGGGGCTTGTTTTTTGACATCACAGAAGAATACACCGTGTTCTTAAGGACAGGAAGAAAAAGCAGGCTGGGAGGAGCACATTTTAACCAGGAATCAGAACAAACAAACCACTGATCGAACAGGCTAGAGTACTGAAGTGCTGTCCGTGCAATGCTGGAAATATTTAAAGAACAAATTTTAAAGTTCTGTTTCTTCTTCTATTTATTTTTTAAAATATTAAAAAGAAAAAAAAATATCCCGCAATTTGCGCTGGTATCTGGACGATGACTCAGGGCTGAGGGCGACCTGCAGGACAATTCCTCGCCCTAGGATCCCCCTGGCACCGTGACAGCCAGTGACTGGGGCACATCTTCCCCAACCTAAGGGCTCAGCTGGAAGTGAAGCTCAGAAGATGTCATCTCCTTTTGCCCCCCTTGTGTCCAGACAAATTAACCCTGGGAGGATCTTTACTGCAAGCTTCAACGTGGACGTAGGGATTTCGAAGTTCCTGCTCTTGGAAGATTGTGGCCAAGCCCATGTGCAGAAAGGGCTCTGATCTAAACACGGACTTGGCCATCACAGCTGGAAAAAACTTAATGATTTTGTTGTGCTTTTGTGTGTGTTGCTGTATAAAAGGGCTCTCTGCCAGTCCCGGTTGGAGCCTGAAGCACTCTCAGAGAGCACAGGCCCATGATTTCAGTGGGTTTTTCTCCATCTTTGGTTGGCCCTGCCGATCTGCTGGCTGGTTGTCCCATTGTCCACCCAGCACCACGCAGTGTGGAGCAGCTCCTTTGGACCAGAGCTGGGACCTGCCAGCAGAGAGGAGGCTAAAGGCATGTCGCGTCTGGGGGGAGGTAGGGGAAGGAGCATGGGGTACCTTTCCAAAATCCAGGCTTCAGAGGAGCACGTTCCTGGGCAGGTGGCATCAGGAGGGGTGAGAAGTGTCTGCTGAGAGCTGATGTTGGTGTCACTAACCAGTTAAGCTCAAGTAACCCTTGCTGGGCTTACTGGGCTCAGTCTCCCAGCGCTGTGGCACCAGGAGCACTACCTGCCAGGCCACCAGGAGCACGGCATCTGACGGGGATACGGCAGTGGCTTTGGACCTCGGTCTCTCCACCAAAGCAAACAAAATGCTGCTTGGAGACGTCCACCAGCCAGCCAGGGCTGCTAGGAGATCCCCCTTACCACCACGACGAGCCTCCAGCCACCCCTGCCGCCCACAACACGCTCAGTAGACGATGCAGCCTAGCAATGTTCTCCAGTGCTGGTCTGGGCCAGCTTTCCCCCACCGCCACCCTCGTCCCTTCGTTCACAGCTCTGTTGGCCTCCCGTGCACCCCACCATTTAGGGGGTGCTGGGACTCTTGTGTGCGTGTGCCTGTGTGTCATATGTATTAGCATCTGCTGGCCTCTTTGTATTCACACCGAGCAATGTAACACGAAAAAAAAGTATGTCCAAGTGAAATATTCTCATTAAAAGGCATAAAGTGGCTTGCGGGAGGCTGTCCTGCACTGTGCGGTCGTGGTGGTGGCTCCACGGGTGGGATCAGGGCCCCCAGGTCCTCAGCAGGGAGAGGACTTCTGGTGGAACGGGGCTCCTGGTGAGAATATCCGGCAACGGGGAGCGAACTGTCAGTGGACACAAAAATTAAGAAAATTAAGAAGGGGGGTAGGGAGCTAACACCATCATTAGGATCCTTTCTGCACACTTCATAGATCTGGAGCTGCTCTACACCAATCCTTTTGCCCTTTTCCAAGGGAAGCTACTGCTTTTTTGCACATCTAGCCTCCAAAATACCTCAAAATTGCAAGCTTAGAAAGGTTTGAGTGCTTTTCAGCACAGTTAACTTTGAAACCCTGTACTTCCCTTTCACCTTTTATTTGTGATGATATGTTTAATCAGCAAAAACACACCTCTGAATGATGATGATCTGAATGCCACGTTCTTCCCCTTTCCCAATCCCCTGGAATAAGAACAAAACAGGATTGGAGAGCCAAACTGTATTTAAAACATCACCTACAATTTACAAAAAAAAAAAAAAAGTTTTTATTATCTGTTCAAGTAGAAATGTATGGCTTAAACCTGGAGATGTTCACATCTCCCTTGCAGAACAAGGCATGGAATTCCTTCCCCGTATGTGCCAGCAGCCACCGGGAGAAATGAAAATCGGAATAAATCCCAGGATGCAGAGCAGGTAACAAAGACCTTCCCAAGGGAAAAGCAAACAGGACACCTCGTGGAACCAGTTCACACCCAGCTCGATGAAGAAGTGTTGTGCTCCTGGTTACTGTCCCGGTAGTCACATGGCCAAGGCACCAAGAAATCCTTTAGCATCTGTGGAAAATACTCCCTCACCCACAGCCAGGGTGAAGTCTGTCCCATTGGGGTTTACGGCAGGACTAGAGGAGGGGAAAGGAAAACCTAAGCTGTCCCTGCCTGTGTTATGGAGAGGCACAGACCCTGGTGAACCATCCAGCAGCACTTGACCGTCGTGGTGGGGCTGGGGAGCTCCTGGGGCTGGAGCAGACCTGAGAGGAGGAAGGGAGTGTGTGGACAGGAGACTGGAGAGATGTGGACAACCAAGGGCAAGGAGGACTAGAGGGTGCTCGGGTGTTTGCAGCGAAGATAAAAACAAAGCTGCACAAACAGAGGGCTTACACACTGCAGGAGGGCTTACAGGATGAGATACAAGTGGTCTCAGAGGGAAATGGTGGTTCCTACACGAATCCTGCCAGGGAGGTTTAATCCTTTCACCGTGGTGCACAGCTTCGTCATGGACACAGCCCCATCTGTGCTCCCTTACACCCCGGGGATCCCTGCCAGGCATGGGACTGAGAGGAAAGCAACAGGAGAACAAGGTCAGTGCTCATCTCCATCGGGGTCGTGGTGGCAAATGGCTCCCCCTTGCCAGGCAGGCTGCTGTTTGCACCGCAGGAAGGGGCAGCAGGGCAGGCTTTGTTCTCCGATCCTCCGCGAGATGGCAGGTCTGCACCTCCTCCTTGCCCGCGTCAGGCCACGACAGCAGGCATGTTGCTGAGCTCTGCAACAGAAGACAAGCAGTGAGCTATTGACACACCTCCAGCTATTTTGCCAGCAGTCACAAGCAAAGAGCTTGCCCCAAAAAAATCCTGCAGCCCAGGTTGGGTCATTTTGTCTGCTCCTTTAGTCCAGAAATCTGGCGCATGGGGGTATCCCCAACAGACCCCACCTTGCCGTGGAGATCTGAGAGTGCTCAGTGCCCTTCTGTTCCTTTTTCACAGCATCCCAGAGTAAAGCAGGTCAGAGGGGACCTCTGGAGCTCTCTGGTCCAACCTCTGCTTGAAGCAGAGCTCAAGGTTGCTCATGGCTTTGATGAAAAGTGATGTTCATCACTGGGGAGGAACCACAGCACTGCACCCATGCTGAGATAACCCATCCATCCTTCACCACGACATGGGCGTGACAGAGGTGACCCCGAGCAGGATCCATCTCCTGCCCCCCCTCACCCCGCTCACCTGTCCTGAACTTGTTGTAGGTGCCGCTCTCCAGCATCGAGCCACCATCGTGGGCACAGCAGGAGAAACTCCGCTCTCGCCACCTGCCAGGGGCAAAGTGCTTGGATCAGGCCACTGCTTGCTGTGGTTCGCCCCGCAGCTCCCTGGAGCCCCGATCACCCTTTTTCTACTTTGTCAGGGCAGGACCTGGCCTGGTACCTGAGGGTTTGCTCAAGTTTTTAGTGAGAAGGGATCCTGATGCACAGCTGTGATGTCTAAGTGTCCACGTTTCACGTGTAAAACAGCATTTTGAAGGCGCCTTTTTGACTAATCCCTCTCCAGGCTTCCAAAGCAAAACTATAGCTGTCTCTCCTTTTCCACACCAAAGCACTCCACATAACCACGCCATGCTTATAAGCAAGCCAGGCTGCTCACCCAGGATCTTCCTGATCTTTCCCCCTGCTGTGACCCGCAGCAGAGCTGTGCTCCCAGCACCCCTGCAGAAAACAGCCCCGAGCTGGCTGGTCTGGTCCCTCCACCCACCCACAGGCAGGTGAAGAGCTGAGCCCAGCACCTCCTGCTGTAGGAGCACAGCCTGGCTTCTGATCCAACCACGGCAGAGCTGAGCATCCAGCAGCCTGACCCCAGTTTCTCCGTTATTAAACATAGATAATGTCTTGGACAGCACAGAAAGAAAGAAAATAGTGTCTGTGACACTCAGGTATTTCTGGGTATATTTCATATTTCAGATAGTTCGTCTGGGAGGATGGATTCCTCAGTGACTCTGATATATGCAGACAGAGACATGAGGTGCACAAATGTTAACAATGAGAGCTCTCCTCCTAAGTTACATCCAATGTCCAAATAATCTAAATAGTAAAAAATAGAAAAATCAGTTCGTTTTCCAGCTTTGATAACTGGATTCTGCTGCTACTCTAAACACACCAAGTCTGCACTGAATCCTTCGGGTTGGTGATGTCTGAGTTACCAAAAGGAAAGGGAAATATATAGCAAGCAGGAGCAGTGCAGAGGCTTTTGGAGACTTTAAGGCCTTTTTTTTTTTTTTTTTTTTTTTTCTAATTCTTCAAGAGGAAGATGTCCTCTAGAGCAGTTTTAACCCTTCAGGTCACTGAAAGCATCCCTTCGTTCCTCCAAGGGGGACAACAGATGAGGCTAGCACGGCCACTAGCAGCTCAGTAGTTACCAGTGCAGAGCGAAGATGAGTGAGATGAGGAGCACAGAGGCCAGGTCCGTCAGGATCCACATGATGTTGTACTGCTGCGGCGTCTGGAAGGGAACAACAGAGGACGTGTCCAACACCAAGGACCCCGAAATACGCAAGAAAGCTGCTCTAGCTCCTCCTTGCTTCTTGATCCTAGCAATTCAGCTCCCTGGTGTGCATGTGAAGTAATATCCTTACGGTGTTTAAGGTATTTGGTGGCATTTTAAAGAGGTCACCTGCCAGTGGGTGTTGGTGCAAAATCATCGGTCTCAATAAGGACAAGTCCGCTGGGTGGCCAAGGAGACTGGACCACATCACAGTAAATACAACAGGGACTTGTTTGGACAGGCAGGCCCTGTAGTTTCCTTTGCTTCCCTGCGACATTAATATCAACAGATGGCATTTGGCTGCCCCTGGAAAAACTGTACTTAAGTGAAAACCAGAGAGGGGCTGGGTTGGCTCCTGCTTCAAGTCCAAGAGCATCTGAAGATTTGTCCTCACATCAGACCACTCCCGCCCTCAGAATGGACTGAAATGATGCGGTTTTCTGGGTGGGAGATGGAAGCACTGTAAAATCTACTTCAAGAGCGTGAAACCAGTCATTCAGAGTGGTAACCTGAATGCAGGGACTCTGGTGAGACCAGTGACCCAGGTGCTCCGTAGCCCTATAGGTTGTCAAAGGCACAGTAGAGGGCAGACAAGCAATGTGAAAAGTTCCTCACAGCAGGGTTTTTTTTTTTTTTTTCCCTTTGGGCTTGTGACAACAGACCAAGTTGAGAAGGAATGTAGGCGTTCCTGGGATTTAGGAACTTTTGACAGCAATAAGGTTCTTTAGAAGCTTAGAGATTGAAATCCTCATGCGATATCCACATGTACCCTCAAAGGCCCCTTCCTTTAACCCTAGACAAGTTTCAGTATGACTTATTTTCCCTCATGTCAGGCCTGAGTCTCCAAGTCCAGCCAACCAGGGTTCTTCTCCATGGACCAAGAAGAACCAGGAAATGAGGGTGATGATACCTGGTATGGCTCAGAGGAATGAGGTAAACCAGGTTCATGTTAAGTCTGTCTGCATGCAGAGGGACTTTATTCATGCACAAATCAGCCCATGGTCTCTAAAGGTAGCCATGAATATCTGCCCCCCATTTTGTACCCCGGGAACAAGGGAGGATCACTGCTTACCATGAGGAAGAGGGGCTGGCTGAGATTCTTCAGCGTGTGGACAGCATTAGTGGTCACAGAGTGTGCCCCCGAGCACCACGCCAGGGAGAAGAGCCACGGCTCGTTGATCACATAGAGGTTGGTGGTGATGTTTGCCTCAGCGTATTTCCTTTAAAAGACCAAGAGGCAATTGCCTTCATTAAGAAAAGCAAGGAGGTTAGTACTTCCTTTGGGCTGAATCAAGGAGAGCTGGCAATTCTGTATGGCAATTCTGTCCTAACTTGTTATAGGACGTAGGTCAGGAACAGAAAAAGGAAGCCCAACCAGCCAATAATCGGTTGATAATATCTAATTCCAACACCTACATGGGCAGGGACACCTCCTGCTAGGTCAGGTTGTCCAGAGCCCCTTCCAACTGGCCTTGGGCACTGCCAGGGCTGGGGCACCCCCAGCTCCTCTGGGCAGCCTGGGCCAGGGCCTCAGCGCCCTCAGAGGGAAGAATTTCTTCCCAACGCCTCCCCGAAGCCTCCCCCCTGCCAGGCTCCAGCCGGTGCCCCTCGTCCTGTCCCCCCAGCCCTGACAAAGAGTCCCTCCCCAGCTTCCCTGCCCCCCCTGCAGGCCCTGGCAGGCCGCTGGCAGCTCTCCCCGGGGCCTTCTCTTCCCCAGGCCCAGCACCCCCAGCTCTCTCAGCCTGGCACCACAGCAGAGCTGCTCCAGCCCCTGAGCGTCCTCGCGGCCTCCTCCGGGCCCGCTCCAGCAGCTCCGTGTCCTTGTGCTGGGCCCAGAGCTGAACGCAGCGCTGCAGGGGGGGCCTCCCGAGAGCGGGGCCCAGGGGGACAATCCAGCTGGGGGCTGCCAGCTCATATTCAGTATTCCACCTAAAAATGCATTTGTCATCTCCCAATAGTGTGTTTAAAATAATCTTCAAGGTCATTATTCACATTTCTTATGTTTGCAGCAACAGCTGGCCATCTGTGATGTCCTTATAAGTTACTGAAATTTAATATGAAGTGATACCATTTCTCTGTATAACTCTAAGGGAATGTATCATCAGTATGAGTATTTGTAAATTTATCTATAGTCTGCCCAGGATTTACCCAGATTTACCCAGATGGATCTACCTAGCATTTTAAATGTTGGGAAAATTATCATTAAGAAAACATGGACATTATTATTATCCAAAGGGCTAAACGTTTTCTTATACTTGTTTTTAATTATTTTTCAATGCTTTTGAGCATGGGAAAGAACAAAAAATCCTGTTTACGAAAGGAGAGCTGGATAGGTAAGACATTTCATATGTGTTTTTAAAAATATCTGTTTATGTAAGACAACCATTTTGGAGAATCCTTCAATAAATGTGGAGCTTTCCATTGGAGAGATTACACTGTTAGTGTGTCCCAAGCAACAGAGTACTGGTAGCAACAGAGACAATAATGAAGTCTCCAAAATACCATCTACAAGAGTGTTGTGTTCTCTCACCACAGCATTATGCACTCACACCGATGTTTGTGGAGGCCATAGGAGGTTAAATAGTTGTTTGTTCATTCTCTATGGTTCATTATTAGCAATACTGAGGATGGCATGTGTAGAAACCTGGAGACACCTGCATCCTTCTAGTCAGAAAATCCTTAGATCCCAGTGAAGTAGATATGGACTTGGACAAGGAGGGGTGCTACCCTCCTTGCTACGTATGCTACCTCTTGGCCCTACACGGGGTATACAGTAGGAATGAAATAAAGTCCTTCAACTCCAAAATGTAACAGGGTTGGCCACAACCTAAAAGAGCTCTTGCCAAAAATGCTGTAGATCCTAGAGCTGGTCACCGGAGGGAGGCATTGCCACACACATGAAGCAAATATCCTCTAGACAACAGCACTTCGGGCTGAAACTGCAACCTACCGGATATCTTCACTGGACATTTCAGTGTAGGCCAGATTGAGTTTGACAATATTGTCCATCAATAGGTCTTCAACTGGGCCAGCCTACCAGATTGGGTCTAATCCCGGACTCATTGAGGATGACTTCCAGGGTTCTGTTGATCCACGAGTACCTGTAAGGATGTTTCTCTGGAGGGCGGTAGAGATCAAATATAACAAGTTTATTCTGACTGTCTGCAAGGCGCAAGAAATTACTTAGCTTGTAAATTGACTGATTCATTGCCTGGTTTTGATCTGCCCTTGACAGTGAGCCCATGCATGAAAAGGGTTTGTCCTAGAAACAAACAGATGTAAAAAGGAAATCAGTCAGCCAGTCATATCTAGGAGCAAGCTGCATGCAAACATTTCATACCTCTGTAAGCGAAAAAGTTTGGCATCAACCCTCAGTAGGTGAGGATATTCTATTCTGCTTAGCTCTTCTACCTGAGAAACATGGATAATTAACCCAGATGACACTGCTTCTGGGACATAAATTGTGTAGCTAGCTCTGCTGTTCTTCTCTGTCCCATCACGTAAACCGTATTACACACAGCACCTTGCACAAGTACCTGTTTTCTTCTTTCTCCAGACCATCTGTTCTGCTGCTGCCATGATAAGGAGCTACAAGAACACCCACCAGCCAAACAAAATAGGTCTCCTAGGCCTAAAGGCCAAAAGGACAAAGCAAGGAGACCCCCAACTGAATGACTTCTACCAACTAAGTGTGGGCTCAACCAAAAGTTTCTCTCCTAACTTTCATACTAATAAGCTGTAGCCAGCCAGTGTCTCTTCTACAACATCACAGTCATTTATGGTGCTTGCCTTAAGGAACCATGCTCCAGCATTCAACTCCTTCAGGGTATCCCAGGAGAACAAGGCTGCATTTTGAGCAGTGTCGTTGGGATAGACCTCCCTGATGTTGGTTGTCCTCCTCAGGCTGCTGTCATGCATGAGGAAAGGAACTCCGTCGTAGCTCTTGGAGAGCAAGAATTCAGGTCACCTGGAGTGGAGATCATTCATGGCACAAGCAGAGTCAAACCAGGTGAGAACAACGTGTGGGCCACCATGAATGCAGCAGTACAGCCTCCCTTAGAGCAGAGGGTAGGGTAGGAAAGAAGGCTGACACTCAAGATACCAAACTGTTTCAAGCTTAAATATTTCTGGGTGACCTTGGTGAAGCTGTACCTCACTGTGACTCATTTTTCTCAGGGGCAAAGTGGAGATGGTGGCATTTATGCCTGCCAGCCCCTAAAAGAAAATGGGTAGTAACTTGTGGCCAAAGGCTCTTTTTGCTGACACCAAAGTGCTTCTACAGGTTTCAGAGGACTGAAGTTTAAATGGATAGAAAGGCAAAATTCTCTTTTATAGAAAGGTCTTTATTAATAGAACACCTAAGTATTAGTATTTTAGTTACTTAGTGCCTGGAAACTGCTCATCCTGCCCAGTAGGTTAGAAGGTCATGGCAAGGAGTCCCATACACAAAGGTAATTAAAGGTCTAGTAATTATATCAATGATGGCACAGGTCTAAATACAATTTTCTGGTGGTTTCTAGGCCTGATAAGACCTTCAGTGAGGCCTGGAAGTCAGACTACAGTAGGAACTTGTCTCTGTATGTTGCAAAAGTATTTAAAATATACTGTAGAAATAATGACTGTTAGATAAGAGCTTATTGAGAAGAGCCATGTCCCACAGCCCTTAGCATCATGCAGCAGCTGAGGGACCCTGTCCCAGCCGTTGGCAGAACCAAATTGCCCAAAATTACATGGCTCCAAAGGCAACTCTTAGAAGAAGTATCTGCTTTGGGAAGTGTGATGTTTTTCCCTTACCTAATGGTGACATCTGTTTCAAGACCATCCCCACCATGTTCAATTGTCTTCTGAAATGACATCTCAGTGTTTTCTGGTGCCAGCTGGGGAAAAAAAATGGGCCATGAGCAGACTGGCTTTAGACACACTCTGGAGGACTCTGTAAATACTTTCTGTCTCCTTGTAACGCCTGTTTTGTATTAAAGGACCACCATTATCTTGTTAAAGTCTCCCGTTTGCTTTCTTCCACCTTAGCCACCAAACCCACCATGTCTCTCAGGGTTCCCTGTTAGCAAACCCACAGAGCGATCATTTGGCACACAGTTCCAAACGGAAATGTCTCCCTTTCCACCCTCCATTGATTTCTTGGGGGGAAAAAATGATGATGATGAAGGCAACAGCACACAGGATGAGGAAATGATGTAAAATAGCTTCTCCAAACCTACCATCGGTGCTCCGCGGTGTCCAATGAGGGCTGGCTTTGGTCCAAGTGTCCCCTCCTCTCTGATGCAAGGAGAGTACATCCCCAGAGGTATCAAGAAAAGAAAGAGAAGGATAGCCAGGTATGGACCAACAATTACCACCTGAACAACTGCAAAAATTTGAAGGAGGAATGCTAGAGTTAATCCATTTGGTAGCACAGCGTTTGCCTTGCAGCTTGACTTTTAATACAGCCCTCCAGCTAAGTAACTGTTGGGCTTTGTCCCATCCCATTTTCCATCCCTTCTTCCCCTAATTTTCACCGTCTGTCCAAACAATACAGTCCAGGACAAAGAAGGATTTGGGCTGTTTAGGCTAGGATTGCAAGTTTTGTGCTGCAATTGCATCTCACTATGCCTTCCAGCAAGACACAGCCTTCATTTCTTTTTCATTGGAGATGATGCAATGCAATTTCCCCCACCTGTAGAGGAATGATCCTCAACAGAAGGATGCTTTTTTTTTTTTTTTCTTACTCAAATAAGAGCAGGCAACATTTTAAAGTTTCATTCCCCTCCAGGTGAATGCTTCCCTGGTTCCTTCAGACTGCTGTCAGTGGCTTTCTGTATGTGACATGCAGTCTCCTACTGACACTGACTGCATGGGTACTGCATCTCAGAAACCTGCCAAGTCATTACCTATGGTCTCTGGAGTCTGTTGACATATTACTCAAGAGTCCCAGTGGGCAACCTTCACCTCAGAGAATGAAACAGTTCCTCTGAGAAGCACCTGTGCACCAAAATTCCTTATTTAGGTGGGTACCACCACCCCTCTGCACACTGTATTAGTGGCTCTGAAAGAACTTGGGGTTACACCAAGTCAATGTATGGAGTTGAGTGACCATTAGGCACAGTGGGTTGTAAAGTCTTGGGTCCCAACATGTTCCTCCCTACCCCCAGCTGCAGTTAAATGTAGAGAAATTCCTAGGTAGGAAACAAAATGCTCCCACCAGCACATTCTGTCTGAAGTCAATGGTTTCTGTTACAACTCAACATCTGCAGATGGGTGTCATGTAGACAACACTGGATATATGGAGAAACTGGGTCAGAGAAAAAGAGCCAGAGCCAGGCTCTTCTGCAGTTGTTCTTGACTCCTTGCCCTTACACTTCCTGGAGCTCTCAAAGGGATAACACCAGGAAAGGAAAGCAAAATTCCTTAACAACCAATCTGAAAGCTCTTTTCCCCATCCTATCTGGCTTCTCCTAAGATCCTCTAGTATGGACTGACTTTCTGAGACAGTGAAACTGAGCATAGCAATTTCGGACACTGGTTGCTCTCTCCTGCAAAATTCTGACCAAATTTTCACGCATGATCTAGAACTTGGGGACTTTTGCTAATCTCCTTATCTTTAGGGCTTGTCACTACCTTGGTATACACCAAAACTTTGCAAGGTAGCATGCAAATCACTAACAAGTATGGACAGGCCCGAGACAGTGCATAGGCTAAGCCCCAGCCCTGCTAATTTCTCTGGAATACTCAAAAACTAAAATTCAACTCTAGCTGGAATGTGGATGTGGGAGGAAACGGCTCCTGCACGCTTGATTTTCCACACTGATATGTGTCTTTTGTCATACAGGGAGCAGGAAGCAGAGCTACTGTACCTTTCTTATCTGCTCTGATGGCATACAGAGCCATGGGCCAGGAGAGGAGGACCATGATAGTTATTGCCCCTATGTGGAGATAGGGGGCTGTGATCTGGAAAGGAGAAAAAAGGATTTTATTCAAAGGATGAAGTGTGGATACAGACAGAAACAAGCCCCAACACAGCTGCAGCCTCCCACATAGATGGGCTCCTGCTGTGGACATCAGCAGTTTATCTTCTCTCCCACACCCAGGTTGGATCCACAAAACACCTCCTGAGTCAGGGCAGAGAGATGTGCCTGGCTGGTTCCCCGCACTGAGGAGTGCTCCTCACTTCAGTATAAAGCTCTCCTTTCCTCTCAACCAGCCAAAAGGGACAAGTCTGTCCTTGTCCAGGATGGTTTGGCAAACAATCACCTTTACTACTACGTCATAACCTGTGAACATCTTCCAGAGAGCACCAGTTTTAATCCAATCTAATCCAGTCCAATCTTATCCATGTAACAGTCATCTCCACTGCAACTAAATCATCAATCTAATGTCAACAAACCGGAATTTCCTCAGCCTTTCCTACCGCTTGGCCAACTCTCTAAAATGTAAGGGTTGAAGAAAAGCAGAAGTCATTGAGAGATGTCATTGTGTGTGAGAACGTCTGCCCTGGATACCTGATCCCAACTTCTTTTGACCAGAAGCAGGATGCAGTTGCATAAACAAAGGTGCCACCTGAGATGTCCAGGATATTTGAGATAGTTATGCAGGGCTAGTGGACAGAACACAGGATCTGCTAAAGACTGGTGTCCTTTGGGAACAGCAGCTGAAGCATCTCAAAGGGCATGAACACCCAAAATAAACCACACCTGTGGGAAACCCAAAAGATTTTGTGTCTCCTTCTCCCCATCCTCCTCCCCTAGAGTCTGAAAAGGGGAGGAGAAGCTGACACTTTCTCTTTACCTTTGCCAGTGCATTAGCCCTGATTCCCTTCCTCAGGGAATGAAGTTCTTCTGGGTCGCAGGAGACTGAAATTGGGCTAATGCTAAAAGCTGCTGAGCTGGCATGAGCTGAGTAGGGAGTGAGTTCTCACTCCAGTAACCCCACCAGCCAAACGGATCTGATTTACCTGCCCTCAGCACCTGCTAATTAACAGTGCACTTAAAACAAGTTTGCCAAAAAAAAGGGAAAAAAAGATACGACTTCCCCAAAGGAGACATGTTATATCAAACAAATAGCTTGATACCAAACCTCAGGTCTTGGCTTCCTTCCTTCCTACGGGAAATGTTAAGTCTTAATAAAAGTCTATGCAAAACTGCACAGACTGCCAGGAAAACCCATGTGAAAAACATTTACCATATGGAATATTTTCCACTGATTGCCACACAATACTTCAAGAAACCAGTTGCTTTTTTCAAAGAACCTCCTTTCAAACAAACCTCTTACCTGGAATGAGAGGCGGACTGTTTTCCACTGATCTCCCCAGAGTACAGATAATATGAAGAGGGCTGTGATAGAGAAGCCCAGGACAAGAAAAGTCCCAATCTGGGGAGATACAAAGGACATTAATAAGCTTTGGTATTTCTGCATAGGGTGTGCAATCTATTTGCCTAACAGGCTTCTTTAATCAGCTTGGACTCAATACATTCGGGATGCACAAGCTTGGCTGTGCCACTTCATAGACAAAGAGATCTAATGGGACTAAAACCAGACCCACAGTGCTATAAATTGGATTTTCTGTATGGCAAAACTGATTTTACAAGTTAAGTACCTAACCCGAGTCAGCCCTCAAGGCTCCCTCTCTAGTCACGGGAGAAAGAGAGGAATTTACAGAGGTGATCCATTTCCACTTGCTTTATGATAAGGGATGCCTCTCTCTGTCTGTTGATGCAGATGGAGCCTAGATGAACAACTATCGTTAAATTCTGTAGTTGGCTGAACTCAGAAACACCAAGTTAAACCCAAAAGAGACATCAGCACAGCTTCCTTATGCTGAGTTGCTTTGGAAGAGGCTTCAGCAACTGCAAACTTTTCTGTAGTTCAGAAATAAGAATTTAATCTTTAACTAAAAGAAAAGTGAAGGGGTAGCTCATTCTGTGCTGTGGCTTCTTGCCCAGGTTGGTACCAAGCAGTTATGATGGCAGGCTCTTCCTGGAACCTTATTTGTCTGCTGAGAACTAAACACAAGTAGAAACTGGAACCAAGGCCCTAACTAGTCTTCAGGGAGATCCTACAGATCAGCATCCTAATAATCAGTCCCTAATCTCTTCCACATAGGGACGCAGTGTTGGTATTTTCCACAAATTGCTCTACAGCTTTCTGGATCTTCTGGAAGCCCATTTTTGATAGTAAAATTGATCGTTTCCACTGTGTAAATGAAGAAACAGAGGATGGAGTATTCTGACATTCAACTATTCCCCTTCACAGCAAGATTTGCAATCTTATTACGCTTTCCCCTAAGCTTCATGGCTTATTTTTTAAAAGCCTCACCTGGCTTTCAAGAAGTTCTTAAGAAAGGTGGTTTCTAAAGCATCATTTTGCAGCAACAGCTCCCTGAGGAGTTGTTTCTATGCCTTCCAAACTCCACGTGGCTTTTCCAAAACCACCCCAAGACCAAAAGACACGGGGCACCAGGATGCCTTGGAAAAGCCAGGTTTCTGTTCTGCAGAGGAAGCAGCCACTGTTTTTAAAGCTGTTGGGTCCTGCTACAGGGACTTACGCTGTGCTCCTCATGGAAACTTTGCCTTTGTCTACATGCAACCACATGTAGGCATGTCAAATGCAGACATCCTCACCTCAGTGAGTCACCACGGGCTCCTTTTAGAGCCAGTGGGGAAAAAAGGTACTTTAGGTGTGATTCATCTCATCTCAATTTAAGTGTCTATGACCAGCTGGATGATTTGCATCCTCGGAGGGTTCATTTCCCTCATCTGACTGCACAGGGAGCTTGGGGTGATTAGCTCACTTGGAGATATCATTAGTACGGATATTTAAAGCCTCCTAAGATTAACCTCCTCCCTCTCTCCTATGATCTAAGCTGTTTTGCATGCAGGGAAACACCACAGGCTGATGGTTTAAAGCATGGTTAGGGTTACCAGAAAACCCTCTCCCCACCTTGTGACTCCAGTGCAGGTACAGCTGCTGACCTTCTGCAAGCAAACACATCGCTAGGACCTGGGAAAGCAAGAAGAGATTGTTTGCATCCTGGTACAAAATGACAAAATGAGGCATTTCTGGAATTATTTTTGTATAGGGAAGTCACTTTACTCTAGACCTTTGTGCACAATGGCAAGGCAGGACAGGTGGATGGAGAGAAGCGGTTATTGCTACAGTAAATATGTTCCTGAAATGGCCAAGCACTCACCAAAACTGCCTTGTAGGGTCAAAACCTTCTCATGGGTGACAGATAGTTGAGCATTTTGGGGTACACACTTTGTGACTGCACTCTGATATATAGAATATGGCCTGGGCCAGCAGCCATGACATGAAAAATAGAGCAGCAACCTTACTTTTTTTCTATGTATTTGTTGTCACTAAAGGCACATCATCCATGGGGGACAGCTCAGGGAATAAAAGTCTCAAAAAAAAACCAAAAACACAAAACAAACAAACAAACAGAAAAACAGAGCAGAGAGCAAAGGAAAGCACACAGTGACAGTAATAGCAAGAAATGCAAGAAATGCACATCTCAGAACGTGGAAAACTGCCTTGGAGATTCAAAACCTCTGGTTTGTATTAGGTTAATTTTTAATTCCCAGCTGTGGCCCTATGGCTGGTGTGCTCCTTTCCCTGCTGGCAGGTTGGAGCCCTTGGGGATCAGGGTCCCTTAAGGACAGCAAAAACCCCAGCCAGGGCAGGGGACAACCTGAGATGCCCTGAACACCAAGTAAAGGATGAGGAAAACCAGTCCGTGGCTCTTCTGGAGACTAGCTTCAGGTTGTCACAGACAACTGATGAACCTGATGACAAGTTTCACCAGCCCAGATGCCTTGCTGCTGTGCAAACACGTGGGTCTATGCTCAGGTGCATGGAGCAAGCTTCCCAACAAGTGTAAGGGATGGTCTGGGAACCAGTATCACCAGATATGAGGGTTTAGAGAAAAAACATCTGTTAGCAGTCATCAGTGCTCCACTGAGACGATAATTTATGATCCAGGTCCTTGCAGACTGTAACACAGTGGGACTGTGTGAAAGCAGGACAAAGAGATTTAGGGCAATAATGTGCTGGGAAGGGGAGCTGTTCTCCTGAAACCCAACTATAAAGGAATGTAAGGTGATTCCGACCCAGCTACAAATACCCTCTCTTTCCAGGATGATGCTGATTTGAGGCAAGATAAGCTCAGCAGAGAATACAGATCAGCCTTTAAGGGCTACTTGACATGTCAGCCTCCTTTAATTGAATCCTACACCCAGGACATGATGAGTAACCGCGGGAGCAGTTCACGGAGAACTGAATTACTGCTGAAGATCTTAAACCAGGCACATTTAAATAAGCCATTTTAGAAAAATGAAGGGAAAAGACACTTTCAAAATCTCCCCTTTTCGGCAAGCAATGTTACGAAGACTTGGTCCTTGCCTAAGGTGCATCCAAACACCTACTTCAGAGGCCGTGCTCAACTAGACTCTCCCCTGCTACTCCTGTGTAACTTTCTTACAAAAGATGCAGCATATTTGGGGATGCCATTGGAGGAAAAGCTCGTTTTTATGGATAGAGGTAACAGCTCATTACCAGCTTACAAGAAGTATAATCACCAATTTTCATCCTCGAATGGTGAAGGAGGAACTCTTGCAGTTGCTCCACTGGTCAGTGGAGGAGAACACGTCTTGATGGACCGGTGAGATGATGTGATGTGGACAAGATCTGTCCTCTGTGTGCTCTGGCTCCTCAAAAGCTGCCTCAGGACCTGTCTGATCTGCTCTTCCATGGAGAGCAGCTGTGTTTAGCAGTGTCTCACACGGTTCCACCTACAGCAAGACTTCTTCAGGCCAAAGGACAACCACCACCAGCAGGTCTGGCTCCTCCAAACTGCTCCTACACATACCCTGGGATTCACTGCAATGGGGGCTTGACAGCACAAGCCAGGTTTCTACATTCACTTTCTGGCAAAAAAAAAAAAGCAGGCTTTCAGAGCTTCCATGACACCCCAGTGTCTCAGGAATGAAGGCTTGAGGTCACTCTTTGGACTTCACTACCAACGTACAATTTTGAGTCGTCTTCTTAGTGTATGAATGCAGAGGCCCCAGCACATCTGAACCCCTTTACATTATACAGTCAGGAGTTACCTCCTCAAAAACCCCTTGGAATGAATGTGTTTAACTGCAGAGAGGCAAATATCATCTTCTGTGTTTGAAAGACTGAACAAGAAAGTATTTTTCTTCTCCCCTGAGCCTGAACTGTCCTGCAACAAGACCCCGCAGCTTAACCTTTTAGCTCTAATGGGGATGAGAAGATTGCCTTGGGAGTGATAACAATTAAATTAATTGAAACTGATTGTCTGAAGAAAATTACACTGATGCATGCAGGCGGAGAGAGCCTTTGCACAGACAGCAAGTGCTTTGTTGTGCAGCACTTTGTTCAGCCACTGGTGGCTGCTGGGCAGAAGAGTGTTTGCTTCAGTGGTTCACAATAAGGACGTGGAAGGAGGCCTCCAGGCCCCAGTTGGGTGGAGGAAGAGACTACGATGCTCACAAACAAAACCACGCCAAGCACTGCTTGCTGTAAAAACTCTGCTCCAGCAAGGGCATCAGTGTGCTCAGCTTTCTGACATGTTGGGCTGCTGATGCAAAACATCACAAGGAAGCATTGCCTGGGTGAAGATCTCTGGTCCTTCCTGCAACACGTGGAATCCTCCCTCCTCCACATCCCCATCCCATGTCCCTGCAGGTCAGGATGTCTGTCCCAGGTGATTGAAATTGGCTGATTCAGCCAAAAACTGTTGAGAAATAACAGGCAGGCAGCACAGCCAGCCTCTTAGGAAACAAGGCAAAAGCAAGTTTTCACACGGAGCCAACATGGTCACAGCCCACCATGGTTCAAAAAGGGTTTCTACGTGTGCCTAAGACCTGGTGAAGAACAGACCATGGTTTAACCTAAGTCTAGCTATGATGTGTGATACCAACAGTCTTGTAGGGAAGTCACACATCACAGGAACCACCAGTGGCTCAATGCAGAAGGTATTTCTGCTGTGTTACGCCCCCTGAACATCACTTGGGTAGGAGGGAGAAGTGCTCAGGGAAGTGCCAGCTGGCTGTGGTTGCTCAAGAGTGCTGAACCTCTGGAGATGAATGTTTTTGCTGGGATAGCAGTAGCCTGATGCACCCCAAGGTGGGAGGTCCCTGACTTGCTGTAGCCATGCCCTGCCTCTTTTGCCTCTGTGGAAAGCCACTGCACATTTTGAGATAGCAGGAGCACGAACAGCCTTGTGCCTCCCAGAACTTAACATCAGTGCATGCAGGAGTCTTGCCAAATTAGGCACGATGGACATAATGATGCAAGCAAGAAGGGCAAGTGCCCTTAGAAATACCCAGTGACTTTAGGTGGGTTACTTAACAGCTTCATGAAGATGAGGAGCAAATGGATCCTGACCGCACATGCATCTTTGGCAAAGCTCAGAGTTGCCCAAAGTAACATTGCAACCACCAAACTACCGACACTGATCCATTAACACCAGGAAAGCTAGGTAGACCTAGCTAAATAACAGACATTAAGCTCTACAGCCACCAGCACGCCTCAAAATCCTTGTAATTAAATATTGTTATTTGACCTACTTAAAGATAAGTTATTCCACAGCTTTTATAATGCTATTGATTGCTTGTAGCATGGCCAAGCAGCTGTCCTATTTCTCACTTTGTTATTTTATTGCTAGCACTGAAATAAAATCACTATTTATTTGTACTTCAGCAGGGACAAAGGACCTTGGAAATCTGTTGTGTTGGGCACTGCGTGAGCAAGGCTAAGAGAGGTTCCCTGCCACGGGCAATTTACAGGCTGGCTATATGATGAGACGTCAATGAACGGGTAGGAGCAGCAGGAACTGATGATAAAAGCCAGTTGCCTTGGTCACAGAGGTGAGTCAAAGCCACAGCGTCAGCCCCAGCACCTGGCATCTCAAAACGCAAGCTGGAGCAGGAATGAGACTGAAAGTGGGGAAAATTTAATGCAGTTTGGAAAAGTGAAGACCTCAGGAACATAAACCTCTTTGGGCATAAATTTAAGGAGTGTTTTGTGACCACATCTGCGGTCTCCAACTGGAGACAAGCCCTCCAGCAAGGCAGAGAGAATCAAGGCAGCTTTAGTGATAATGTTTCCCTTCTTCTCATGAGTTTTACACTTCAGGGTTAGAGGAATAACTCTACTTTGACAACCCATCACCACTACAAGACTCAGATCTCCATACTTCCCTGCTGTCAAATAACAAAACTCAGCTTCCACATAACCAATACTGGCACAGCTTTCCTTGTTTTGATGGAGAAATGGGTCAAATTCACCAAAGGGAAATCACTGAGGGAAATCACAGAACCTACATCTAGCTCAGAGACACCTGTGTTGAAAATGCTCATCCGCAGGTGGGAGAAAGTACCACAAATGCTCATTGTGTTCCCAGTCCTCCCCAGGTAGCTACTGTCAAGCGTCAGGGCAAGGCTGAACTTTGGTCTGACACATTAAACCATCCCTGTATTTATTTTCTAGGCCCGTAACTCACTCCTTAACAGGAGCCTTACTTACCAACAGCAGCGCGATGTACATGAACAGGATTGCAGCCACTACCAGGAGAACAAGAGACCAGAGGAACCAGAAGCCCAGGTTCCCATAGTTATACCTAAAAAGCAATAAAACCTTATCATAGCATTTGTGGCACGTTAGCAGAAGGGGCTGCAGGGAAAATATATTTGAAGGAGAAAACGCCAGAAAGCTGGAGGAGCTACAGAGGCGTATCCCAAGCAGAGAGAGGGAAGCTTTCCTTTCTATCCAAAGGCTCAATAACATTATTACACCTGAATAACATTATTACACATTATTATATATTATTATATATTACATATATATTTTATATATTATATATAATATAATATAATTATTATTATATATTTGTATTATATATTATATTATATATAATATTATATATATTATATTATTATAACAATGAATAACATTATTACACCTCCCCTTCTCATGGTATTTGAGCTATCTGGATGGCATCTGATTTTAGGGGCCAGATTTACATAACTGCTACCTACACAGTGCAGAAGGAAAGGATTTGCATAAAACCACACTGGTTATTTCTCTGTCTCCAGACTGGGAACATGAAATTCTCTTTGCTCTGCGATAGCTGCTGCAATACCTCTGATGCCAGCCACTATGCTTCTTCGGAGGGAACAGGAAAAAAGGAAAGATGACCAAGGGAAGGAAAGAGCCATTTAGTCCCTTTCATTCACCATTTTTGCAACAGCAGCTGTTATCTTTCTCACAAATCCACACTTAAACCTGTACACCGTAGCCAAGCAAAGGGCAGAGCCTCAGCACCTCTGGAGACCCTGGGAGTTCATTTAGGGTGCCAGAACCAAGATGTGAAGGGACCAAAGCTTTGGCTCGTGACTGAAGTGCCCGGCCTACCTGGGGTGTCTCATTAAAACCCGAGTGGGAAAGGAGGAAAACGTGGCACTTACCAGTCAAAGTTGTTGTAGTCATTTTTCGCTTCACCCCACATGTACAGGAAGACGAGAGAAAAGCAGAAAGCTCCAACGAGCAATGGGAAAAACACGCATTCCCGCTAGAGAGGGAGACGAAGGACAATCGGTCAGAGCCTCGTTCACTCCAAAGCAAGCAGAGCAAACAGCAGACACTGCTTGCTTCTAGGCTGTCCGTGAAACACGTGGCTTGATGCTGGACCTTCTGAAGCCGACCTTCTCCTACGAGGAGAGGCTGCGAGAGCTGGGGCTGCTGGGCCTGGAGCAGAGGAGGCTCCGGGGGCTGCCAGCCATGGCCACCAGCACTGCCGGGAGGTGCCGAGAGGCCGGAGCCAGGCTCTGCTCAGGGGTGCCCGGGGCCAGGCCCAGAGGCCCCGGGCCCAGCCTGGAGCCCAGGAGGTGCCCTCTGCCCCTCAGGAAGCACTGCTGGGCTGGGCGGGTGCCGGAGCCCTGGCACAGGCTGCCCAGAGAGGGGCTGGGGGCTCCTCCTTGGGGATCTCCAGCAGCCGCCTGGACGTGGGGCTGGGCCCCCTGCTCGGGGTGGCCCTGCTGGACCAGGGCTGGCACCACAGGGACCCGCAGCTGCCCCACACCACCAGCCACACGGGGACACTCTCTCCATGGTGGCACAGACAAACTGAGCCTGCCAGAGAAGCACAGCAAGCCCTCCAGCCCCAGGAGCTGCCATCTAGGACACCAAGAGACCGCGCTGGGCTCTAAGGGAGGTGAGGCCTTTGACCCACAGCATCAACTGCTTCTCAGCTTGGACTGACTTTTCCCAGTGCAGAAATGAATGTCTTTGCTGATTCTGAGCTAATTTACCGTCTTGCAGCAGCATTTCCCAGGCTCGGTCCTTCTGCGTTGGTACCGCTTCCACCGGCAGCTGTAGAAACCCGCCAGGCAGGAGATGAAGGGCTGGTGCTCGTACCTCTGCAGCAAGTGCCGACGTACCACCTTCAGCTTCCCAAACTTGATCCTCTTGAGGCTGGTGGAACTGGCCTCCATCTGAAGAGCTTTATCTCATCTTCCTCCTGAAATGAGGTCACAAGATTGATGTGAGTCTCCTTGCCTTCGGGGTAAGCTTTTTGTGTCAGAAGGAGAGGAATTGTTCCCAAGAGGATGCAGAGACCAGCAGGAAAGGTGGCTGAGGACACCCCACCTAACTTTATACCCCTGAGAGAGATGTCTAGAAGAAAAGTACGGTCATTTCAAGTCCCCTGAGTGGTCAGTGGTTATAACTTTGGTGCTCTGCATCACCTCTGAGGGAACCTCTGCCTCCCTTTGACTCTACAGGGAGCTCTGGGAAAGGAAATCATTAACTTTAGCCCTCCATGCAGATTCCCAAATAATGTCAGATGAACCTGAGATGAACTTAGCCATGGGAATTAGCTCAATATCGCTGTGACCTCTCTGCAACCCCTTACCAGTTTAAGTAGTTCAGGTAGGAAAGGGACCAAAACTCTCCCAGGACACAGCCCTCTTATCCCAGAAAAACTGCAGCGCTGCAGAGACCGATCCCTGATGGAAAAACTATTTCCTGACTCAAAGAGCTCTACTGGCAGCGTGTTGGAAGGCCAGAAAGAACAGCTGTAAAGATGCACACATGGGAGATCTGTTCATAATCGGGACTTTAAACAAAGACTCCGGTGGTAAGTTGCAGCCGGTGTTAGCAGTGAAGCAAACAGCACAGGGGTTGTGCCAGCAAAGAGCAATTTGCCCAGCAGGGCACTGTCGAGACCACAAGGAAACATTAAGGAAAAATAGTCCTGTGTTGGCAGACGAACAGGCACCGCTATCCATCGCTTCTTTGGAGAACAGAGATAGCCTGAGATGCTCTCCGAGTGCCATAGTGCCCCTGAGTCCATACCGGTCATGTTCAGATGCAGGCATATCTGCTGCAAAGTCCCAGCTCAGGAGTCCAATCCCCTTAATTTATCTGATGTAATAACAGTAATTTAAGAGCAAAAATGAACAGATTGCTGCACTACACACGTGGGTAAAATGTACATGTAAATAGTTTGCAAACAACTCCAAGTCCTGCGTTTCTTTGCAGAAATGAATGGATAACAGCTTGCAAATTGACACTACATAAAAACAACCCCAAAAATCCAGCCCTATGATCAGTTTGCAGAAGGCACAAATAAAACAAGATGCAAGTTAAAACGGAAATGATGCTCTCCTCATGTATTTCCTGCTATATGTTCCCAGCCTAACAGCAGCTGGGTTGCAAAGGAGAGGGGATGGAAATGAAGCACAAGAGTTGTCAGATCAGGCTGCTCCTAACCAAGAAGTGCCCGCATGTGCCATGCCCTGAATGCCTTCCTGAGACAGAGGTGTTTGCCCATCCACGACACTCAGTTCACCAGCATCAGATCCGGAGGCAGCAGGAGGTCACCCCCTGGTAAAAAATTGATGCTGCTCTCACATGGCGACATGGTGAGCCTGCTCTTGAGTAACCCAGCACAGAGGGTTTGTGGGCTCTGTGCCACCGGTGAGTGGTGTAGATGACATTTGATCCTGCTGTCCTAGTCACCTGGACTAAAATATACCTGGCATAAGCCCAGCGATTGCCAAATTGCCCCAGCTGTGTCTTCTGAATACGTTTGAACCTTCAGAGCTCTTACCAGAAGGTTTACATGTGCCATGCGGGTGCAGTATTTGTTACCTTCTAGTAGGATCCCTAGACCATGATTTTCCCCATCAGTGAAGCACAGCATCGTTTTTTTCCCCAGCCCTTGATTTAATGCTTCATCCTTTCCCTCCAGCAATAGCAATGAAGACACTGGTTCAAAACCAGCAGCTTTGCTGTCAGAGGACCATGAAATTTGCTACTGCATTCTTAATGGAGACACGAGGCTCACACATCGATATTTATCCATCAGTGTATAGGATTTGACAGGAAAACTGATGGCAGAGACCTCAGCACATTGTCCTCTCCATCTGGCTGGCGGGATGTTAAATCTGGATGTTAGTCGAGATGTTAGACTAGCTCTCTCATAAAAAGGGTGATGGAGATACCACCAGCTCCCAAGACAGGCTAATCCTCTCTGAATTTGCTCTACCATTAACAGTTTTTTTTCAGTGCCTGGCCTCATGTCTAACAGTTTAAGCCCACCACTTCACGACCTGATCTTGATGGATCTAGAGAGGAGAGTAAATGTTTCCTCTGTTACGTATTTCACAACTGTTTGGATGACTGCCGTCTCGCTGGAGCTTTTGGAACGGGTAAGCACAACATCTCACATAATGGGAAACATTCACGTAGCAGCCTTTAAGAGAGCTTCAGTCTTAACCACGGCCAAACAAACCAAGAAATCCTCTTGAGGATCCACTTCCTGGCAGCATGAGGTGGGTTTGGGATGTCCATGTGCAGATCTCAGAGCCCTCGGTGCTCAGAGGGTTCATCTTGTCTCACGGCTGAGCCCTGGGACCCCGGATAATGTCCTCAGGGGACCCTGGCACCCACTGCTTGTCATCCTTTTGGGAAATGACACTTAGAAAGCTGAAGTTTCGGAATCTCAGTTTGCAAATTCTGCACCGAGGAACATCTGCAACCCAGGAAACGTCTTCAGAGCTGTTTATAAGAAGGAGCCCATCATCCTCAATCATCCTCTACCATTCTTCCTCTCCAGCATGGACTGACTAGGGGATGAGAGCTCCTGGGGCTGAAATCCTATCCTGCCCAAAAGAGAAACAGCAATGCACAGAAGACCTTGCAGTGACTTGCCAGCCCCATCCAGAAGTACAAGAGGCTGCCGGAGGTTAGAGACCAGGGATGCCAATAAAGCCATTATATCACAGCTGGTGGGAGCAGAAAGCTTTCAGCCAAAGCTGAACGTGCCCTGCCAAGCCCCAGATCATGACTTGCCCCACAGCTGCTCCTGCTCCCACTGGGCATGCGGGGCTCACACTGGAAAAGCAAATGGGAGACTTGGAGCCCCACGGCTGCAAGGGACTGCTGGGTCCACTGGGGAGCAAAGCACAGGAGATGCTTGAGATATCGAATAAAGAAGGCATTTATGTGTAAATTCAAAGGAAAGGGTTGATAGGGATAAAGAAAACCAGGCCTTTCACACAAGGGCAGGCAGAAATGTCCCTCTCAGCTCCAAATGGGTTCAAATCCTCAGCCTCCCCGTCCTTCTCTTTCTCTGTGTCCTCAGATATCGTGTTTAATTTAATGCAAGCTTCCTCACACCTCTGCCCCCTTTCGCTTTCTCCATGACCCTCCATCCCACAAACTCATCCTTGCTCCCAAATTTCCAGCCTGCTGTTACAGCTGCACTGGGGCGTTCAGAAGCCACAGAAACATCTCTCCCAAGGTATGGCCGAAACTGCAGTGCCTCAGACCACATCAAGCACTGAAGCCTTTGACTTCACTAGCACCTGATCCCAACAAAGATAATATCCCAGCTTCTGGACCCAGCAACTGGGATAAAGGGGCAAAGAACATTGCAGCATATGGTGGGTGCAGAGTCCAAAAGACAGGAGGGCCACACGAGGATCTGGAGCAGTTCAGCCATTGTTAGGACACAGCAAGAGACCTCACAGTGCTTGGTCTAGATTTGAAGCAGAGTGCTCCTAAAACTTGGAGGCTGCCTGCAACCCCTCCCCAGCTCCACCAGGCAAAAGTAAATGGCTGGAAAAAGGGGACAGCATACCCCAAATCCATTCACTGGGAAAGCCATGGGAGCAAAGAGCAAGCAGGAAAACATGCATCAGCAGGAGAGCAAAGTTTAGGGCTTCAGCAAGTGAGCCATGACAGCAGTAACACATGTTTTCCAGCTCCATAATCCCAAGAGACCTCAGGTCTTTCCCTTGCAAACAGAGACTGTTTGCTCACAGATAAGAGTCCCCGTAATTGCAGGCATTTGAGCGGGGCTGCTCATTTCCCACTGCTCGACAGAGAGGGAGGAAAAGCATGAGAACTAGCCCGGGGGGTGGTGGAGAAATGAGCTGGAGAAAAAATTGGGAAATATATTCAGCTGCAAAGCCTGGATGCAGAAGGTAGTGCAAGCAGAGCTGGCTGGAGAGGCAAGTGCACGAGCAAGGAGAGGATCCTTGCCTTATTATTGTTATTATTATTATTATTTGATGCTTAGAGCTGGGGAACTCATCTTCTGAGTGGTAAACAGGTACAGAAGCCAAACCTGGCATCACCTGTAGCTTTCTCCTTGAGGCTTTTAAGTCCATGCTTTCTCCTCAGCATCATGATGCCTTGTGGAGCCTGATGCAGGCAGCAGGTAGGGGTGATCCCTGCTTTGCCCATCCCATTTCTAAGGGATTTGGACAGAATTTGGAGAGAAAGTAAACCCTGTGCCAAGGCTGAGCCTTCCCAGCGCCTGCAGCTCCTTCGCCTGATGGTGGAGATGCCACTGAAGTCGCCTGGCACAGGGACCCCCACTGCCATCCCTCTGCTCTCTGGGGACATCACACCCTGCCCCTCCACCTGGGAATCTTCAACATTATCACACCAACAAATCAGAAGGACTAAAATCAACATCCAGACATGGTGCTGGTTGGTCACCGTCCCCATGAGCTGCACACAGACCTTGCCACCAGCCAGAAAACTCAGCAAAGAGCCTCCCTTAAACCTGCATTTCCAGCTCACGGTGTGCCCAAGGATCTGGATCACAGCCTTGGTTTCCTCTTGTTCCACTGCCATCAGCCTTCACTTTCTTTTCAGAAAACAGAAGAGGTTTGACACAGGGAAGGAAGAAGGTTGATATGAAACACGACTAGTCAACACCTCCCTGTGATACGGGATATACATCCTTTCCTTTCCCTGGCAGGTGATAATTATAATTTATCAGCAAGACATTCAACAGCTTCTTTATTAGCCCTAATTATGCCTTGCTTCTGCGTGGGATCCCAGGGAGGATGTGCAGCTCGACTCGAGTATGTGCAAAGTAGCCCTGAGGACTGATTAGCTGTCGGTTTGAGGCAGATGACAGCCCTCAGCACACAGAAATGCTGGGCCTTACCCCAGAAAATAATGAATGAACATGGAAAGAGAAGGGGTTAATGAGGAATAAGTGCTCCCGTGGCTGCAGGAACAATACTCGTTTCATTTTGTGTGCTCTTGTACACCTCCAGCATGCAGTGGCTGTGGCTCTCAGAGCTCTGGGGAGGTTTCCAGCAAGGTTAATGTCCCATGTTTTGCAATATGCCTCCGCAGTTTGAACAGTCATAAATAATCACGCCTGCTTCAGACAAATGAACCTGAAAATACAGATGAAGCTTTGCATCTCTTCGGGTTGCAGAGGGACTTACAGAGCAGTCTTGGTGCTGGGGCTCAAAGGTCAGCCATCCAGCGTGAGTTGTGCTCGGAAGGGGTGCTGTACCCTGCTCAACACGAGCCACACTGGCTGGTTAGACCAGGATTCATCTGAGGATGCAGGCAAATGGATTTTCCGAGGCAACCAACCATGTATTTTGGGGTGGAGGTGGGGGTCAACTTGACAAGCCCTACAGGAACCCCAATTGATGAGGATGATCGGTGCGGTTTTGGAAACACTTCTGCCAGCCCCAGGCTTCTGCACATATCCCTGCGTGGAGAAGCAGACATCACTCCGATGGTGATGGGCTCACCTCAGAGCAAAGCCAGGCATCGTCCATGAGAGTCTGGAGCAGAAAAGGTACCTTAATCCCTGCCTTTATTTCAGAGGGCTCATCATAGGAAGGAACGCTTCAAAGTTGAACCACGTTTTAGCCCAAATTACTTCTTTTTAAACCTCTCCTTTCCCCAAAAATTGTTTGGTCTCCCTTCACTTCAAGAAACTCTCACAGTACGCTCTCGTGTTTTGACCAAGTTTGTCCCCAGCCCCCGGGGTTGACTCATTATCCACAACCTCTTGCAGAACCCTCGTCTAATCCTAATCATCATCATCACAAATCACAGCTGGTTTTCTTCATCTTCAAAGCACTTTGCGGGCTGCCTCAGCGAATGCGTGCCTAGGAAATTATTGGCCAAGCCTCAGAGCATGTGCGATGGATTTTGTGCAAATGCTTTCAGTTTTGTGTTGAAACAGGCAAGGGGAAATTGTCGTGTTTGTCAAAGGGCCTCACAGCACTACAATAGATTTTTCCCTCTTTCCTGCTAGGAGCAAAATGAGTGTTTAGAATAAAGGCAATGAATAGTAGCTTAGTGGCTTGACATAAAAATGAAAATAAAAGGAAGAAGAAAAAGAAGGGGTGGAGAAAGACTTCCCAAGTGCCACAGCATTGGCTGGACTTTTGGCTGGAGCCATCCCTCGTTACACGGAGACTTCCCAAAAGGGCCGCGTGGTTTTGGGTCTGCAGAGGTTCGCCTGCTGCCCCAGTCCCTCCATCTTCGAGGAGCAAAGGTGTAGGACTGGCACGTATGGGGATGCTTTCATCTACAGAAATTTTCCTTTGAGGGGGAACAGGAGGTAAATCCCAGCATAGCTGTCCCGTCGGGTCGGGGTTTGAATTATTTTTGCCTGCCAGTTGCTTGTAGAGAGGTTCCAGCCCACCTACCTTTCAGAAAGGTCCACCCAGCTCACCCCGCTGTCCTTCTGGGAAGTCCTGCCCGCCCCAACCCTCCTCACGGAAGGTTCCACCAGCCCCAACTGTCCTTCCAGAAACTTCCACCGCACCACTCGAGTGAAGGCCACCCCCAGCCTTCAGCCCATGCCAGTCTCAGGTCTCCAGGACCCCAAGGACTGAAGCTTCAGCCCCTCCATCATGGGGGGACAAGAGGAGGAGAGGGCAGAAGCTGCACCGACCCCTGCCCTGGGGCTCGTTCCTCCAGGGAGGGGATGCTCCAGGGCCAAGGGGAGAAATGGGGGAGAGAAAATTCTGGCTGAGAATAATGAAGTCCTAAACTCTGACATCAAGTGTTGACCCAAACGTAGCAGGTTTTTATGCTGTGGTGTCTCTTTCCTGTAATTTGTCATGAGCTAAAATGTGGAGAGGGTCCAGTTCAGCCATGGAAGGGCCTGAAAAACATCAGAAAACTCAAGTAAAATAAAATAAAAGGTCGACATTCACTCATAGGACATGGCTCTTTCTTTCTCCTAGAAGACGAATTATAAGGCCTGGAAACAAGGTGGGACTATGTAGGTGCAGAACCAGGGGTAGTGCCCCAGGAGAGCCCAGATCTGCACACCAGGGTTGCCAGATATCGGGGTGTTAAAGGGCTCCACTTGCAACGAGCCCCGGGATCGCATCGCTTCCCAAACTTCCCTTTCAGGCTCGTTTCATTCACGCCCACGAGAAAGCTGAAGGGTTGAGAAATCCCCCGCTGAGCAGCCAGCGTCTCGCACGCGATGCTGGAGCAGCAGCAAATGAGGTGGGATGTCCCGGCTGGGACAGGAGATTTTTTTTGCTTAAAGTGAAGAGGGAAATGCTGTGTGGCATTAAATATCCATTAATGCAGAAGCAAGGCTTCTTTTTGTCCTGTGGTACCTTGCTGCATATCCCTAGAGACATGATGCACTGCACAGCATCAAATTTGGGGTTAAAGGACCTTGTGGGGGTTATTACCCGCTAGACCAGAGCTTGGGGTGGGCTTCGAGCCTCCCTACATGAGACTCATCCCTCCTAGAACCAGAGGGCACTCCCTGGGCAGCCGTACACGGTGTCTTTACCTGCCCTGCCTCTTCGGGCCACTAGCCACCGTGGTGGCCAGCCCCCCAAAACACCCTGGAACAGCCACGGCATTGCCCCACCACATGTGGGGTGGCACACAGGTAGCTCTGGCCCCATTGCTGGGCCATCAGCAGTTCCTTTCTTCTGTTTTTTACCCTGAGAGCCTTCATATAGCTGATTTGTAACCCATGAGCTTGGGCTACAGCCCCACATTGCTCAACATGTCCGTTATATGGATGTCCAGTCTTTTGGGGGAGCTGGATTCCCTCCTCTGGGCACTACAGGTGGGCAAAGGCAGAAATTAGCCCCCAAAAGGGTCGGGAACTGTGAGCTTCCAGCTGTGAGCACAAGGAGGTGGTTGAAGCCAGATGTCGGCCCCATTCACAAGGCAGCTGACAGCCCCGAGATTAGGGACACGGTTTGGTGGGTGACATTGGTGGTAGGGGGATGGTTGGACCAGATGATCTCGGAGGGCTTTTCCAACCCTAATGATGCTGTGATTCTATGAGATGTCCGTGTCCACATGTCATTTTGGTCATGCCAAGAGCGAATGGGGAGCACTGGGGAGATCCTACCTACAGGTCAAGCCTGAAAACAAGCCTGAAACTCAAAGCGACTGGTTTGAGAGGAAGCTGCTCCCCACATTTCGGCATGGTCAACAGGAGGGTTTTGTCCTCACCTGGCTCATAGCAACTTTGCAGGTGGTGCAGGGCATGGGGCTGTGCTCAGCACGGTCTCAGGTCACACGTGGAGCTCAGCCTGGGGCTGTGCCCCTGGGTGGCCCCCAGCTCTCCAAGAAGTCTCCGCCACCCTTGAAAAGTGGCCACAGCGAAGAAAAAAGGGCTGGGGAAGGAGGAGGAATAAATCCCTTGGAAGCCAAAAAAAAAATAAAAAATTAAAAATGGTGCTCAGAAAAGGGGGGAAACATTCCTTTGAAGATAAATCCCACTTTGTGCAGTTCAGCACATCCTGGCTCGGCTCCCACTCTGCTCCTGGGAATTCCTAAGCGGCTCTTTGTGCCCTACTGCTCAGGGGAGATGATGAGATGGGGACGCAGCGTGGGGGACCCCCGCCGGCCCCCCCAGCCCTGCTGAGGGCAGCGCAATGCCGCCAGCGCCATCTCCAAGGGAAGACTTTGTCAGTCGGCCAAAAGGGGGAGAAGAAAAGAGGTCTGCAGATCACATACCTCCGCCGGCGGCTCTGCAGAGCCCTATTCAGCCAGGACAAAGGACGGGGGCCCTGGACGGTCACCGCCCGAAGCCCCCAGCGCCGGCCCTCCCGCGGGCTGCCCGTGTTAAAGTTCAGGGTTTGGAGCAAAACAGCCCTGCAAGGAGGGGAGGAAGGGACGCTTTCCACGCCGTCGGCCGGAGGTTTCTCTATTCAGCTATCCGCAGCATCCATATGCATCAGGGCTGGCCCGTTTTTACCCCGTAACAATGCCGCCCCGCTGTTCCCAGCGCACCCCCCTTTCTGGCTAATTCAGTGCTACGCGTTTCTGCATAAGTCATCGCAGGATAGTTTTGAAGGGATTTAGGGAAAGGATGGCCTGACACTCAAGATCCACGCCCAAGATCCCCATCCTGACTCCAGCCTCCCAGTGCGGTGGAGCCATCACCCAGAGCCTCCTTTTCCCCCTCATGAACATCTCCATCAGCAGTCATTCCCTGTGCCATTTTCCATGGGGCAGGGGCGTGCTGAAAGCACGGTGAAAGCAGCAGATGACGACTTCACAGCTCATTTCTTTTTCACCCATCGTGAAAATCTCCAGGGCCTGCTCAGCAAGGCAGGTGCATGGTGGTTTTCATCGCATGGGCACCACCTCATGCAGAAAACCAGCGTGCAGGACCCCGATGGACAACCTCAGGACCTAGGGTATGGTTGGCTCTGCTGGGTCAACACCCAGCAGCGCTCACATCCCAACAGATCAGAAGAGGGTAATTTATTTAGCCGTAGAGTCTGTGGTGGGTGTTTCAATTCCTCTGTTTTAATTCCTCTAGGACCCATCTCCTCCGTGTTTGAGTGGTTACAAGGAGTGAAGAGGAATGGGTACAACTCAACCCATCCAAGAGCAGGCATCTTGAACAGGTTGGATGAACACAGCCAGAGTGCCAGGGCATGAATCCAGCCCAAGACATAAGGACATTCATCACTCCAACCCAAAAAACCCAAGCACCATTTCTTGGGCCTCCCAAGTTGCCTCGATTTAAGTATGGCCCTTGGGCACCAAAGCCCATTGCTGCCTGGAAACCCTGCCTTTGCTCTGGGTCTGTCCCCGCTGCAGTAGGAAGAAATGCAGGATTTCTCCATGCATGGTTAAAGGAAGCAGTCACGGGGACCACAGAAGTTCAACAGGCTGATTGAAGGCGGTAGTTCCCAATGCTGTAGTGCCTCATTCTTGTGGAATGGCCCCAAAACATCAAGCCCCAACCAACAGTCACCATAACACAGTAACACAGGCACAGCCTGGCAGCAGGCGAGGGAAGGAAGAGGTAAAGCACTGCTTGTGTAGTTTGGGGGAAGGGGAAGAAAAATGGATCAGAGCCGTTCACCTGCATTTCACGCCCAAATTGGGATTTGCCTAAGCAAGAAGCTTTAAGAAGTTTTCAGGGAAACGGAGCACTTCGGAGAGCGCTGACCCCGCAGAACCTCTCAGACCGCTTTAAGGCATGAATCAATTAAAGCAATCACGGAGCAAAGGTTAATCAGTAGCAAGTACATCTTAAGAAATAAGTAGCCTTTTAAAAAGCCATTGCTCCTGCCAATTCCTCCCCCCTCCCCTTCTTTTCTAAAGTGGCTTTTAGTTCTCGGACTCTGGAGACCTTCCAAAATAAGTCCTGTTATTAAGAGCGGCTGCAAAATCATGCAGCGGCAGGGGATGGACCCGAGGTACTTGCAGCAGCTCGGTACCACGGGGGGCTGAACACCTTCCAGGGGCCTCCAGCTTAATTAGAGCAGATGGAGGCGGGAGGGACGAGGGATTGCTTTTTGCAGTTAGTTTTGAGAAGGGAGGAAATGAGGCAGGAGGGTAAGGAGGGGACTGGCTCCACAGCAGGTCTACGCAAGCAGCGAGGCTCCAGCCCGAGCATGCAGGCACACGGCGGTGCTTCGAGCTGTTCCCGTGCCGTGTCCTGCCTGCAGAGGTGTTCCTCCTTCGGGCAGCCTCCTCTGCTCCCCTGCACAGGGTGTCCGAGCCGAGCCCATGCTCAGCCTGGTGTGAAGCCCACCGCAGGCATCCTCTCCGAGCTGCTCCATCCGTTGCCTCCCTTCCTGTGGGATCTGGAGCCCAAAGGATCTTCCCAACTTCTTATCCTATCCACTCTTCTCTGAAATAGTCCAAGACCCTCCTGTCCCAAGCCACCAAGAGGTCACTTGGGCAGGATTTGCTCCACGTGGGGAGGATGCAGGAGCCCATGTGCCGGGTTAGGGCACCTCAGCTGATGGGTGATGCCTTCAGAAGCCGCTTGCACACGATTATTACAAATATTTTTCTGAAGCTTCTGGGCTCTTGCACAGCAAGCAAACAAAGCCTCATTGCCCCAAAGCTACAAATGTAGAGAAATAATGCTTCTTGTATGTCTTGGCTGTTATTTTATCACACTAAACACCACCATACATCAACTATTTGCACAGAGGAACTTCCTAAGACACACGCAGTCCCGCAGCAAGTGATCACCAAGATTAAAGAGCTGCTTTTTCATCACCCCTAATGACACCTCAAGCCCAAAAGACACCATCCAGTCACCTCCTCGGTCCAATGCCATGCCATATTCTGTGATTCTGTGATAAGAAAGCCACGGGACCGGCTGTGAAACCCAGCTTTCTATTTCTCCGCAAAGTTTCCAGGTCGCCCTGGAAACCCTGCACACCTTTTAAACATTTCAATTGCAAAGTTGCAAAGAGGCAGCTTTGGCTCCCTTCGCATGCGGAGCATTTTTTCAGTTAAAATCCAGCTGGTCCCACAGCACATTCTGCATTTTCTTTTGTTAAATGCAGCTAAACTCTTTGAGCAGCTGTAGGAAATTATTTCCCTTCTCCTTTACCCTTCCACCTGGTGTCATGTGCCGGAGAATAAGTCCAGAGAGAGACTCCCTTTGGAGACCTGGATTCCCAAAGAAAAAGTAGGAGGGAAGAGAGGGTGATGTACACCCTCTGGACCTCCAGCCAGATGAAATCTGCGTTATCCAACCCCAATTGGTCCCCGCGTTGACACCAGCTAACCGAGCTGCTCCTGATTTACACCAGCACTCAGCCCTGCGCCAGGGCACCCAGCCTGGGGAAGGGAAGAGGTCGCCCATCCGAGCTGGCTCGCAGCGGGTGGCAGACCCGAGAGCCTTTGCCCCCTTCCAGCCATCCCTAAGAGGTCTCGATGATTTGCAGCTCTTCCCAGATGTTTGCCCTTTCACGGGTTATTTGCTCCCGGGACGACCTCCCTGTTCACACGCCGGGCAAGCTCGCGGAAAGAAAGAGAGGCTCCTTTCTCCCGTTTGCTATGGAAACAGCCCTTTATCCGAGGCATTACAAATGCTCAGCTGCCAGCTCCCTCCCACCAGCCCCCGGCTCCAGCAGCCCCACCGGCCACCCACCGCTCACGTCTCTCCCCAGCTCCCCTTCCTCCCCTCAACAGGTGACGGCAAACTTCTCTGGCAGGGGTGCCAGAGCGAAGCCGGACTCCTAAACTCCTTTTTCTCTCCAAGAAGTCACCGGGAACACCCCCCTTTGCAAATAATCCCCTTTTGTTCCCGCTTCTCCCCATCCTCCTGCTTTTCGGGCTTTGTTTCTCTGCCACCCAGGCAGCAGCTGCGACAATCGCCCCGCTGTCGGACGCCAACCAACACTCTCAAAACTCCGAAGAATACAAGAAAAGTCCTAAAAATCCACCTTCCCCCTCGCAAAGCTAACTTTTAGGGCAGGCAGGAACGGGCAAGGAGGTATGCATTTCACATAGGTGGGGGGAATCTTTAGCACGAGGACGTTGGAGGTAACTCACCTCGCCGGGACGCACATGGAGGGGTTATTTTTTGCTTTCTGCTGCTCTTGGATCGCTGTGTCCTCTGCTCGTGACACTCAGGACCCGAATGGTGGCACCGCTGTGTGACACCCAGTGTTAGGGAGGCTGCCGGAGCCGTCCCTCCCACCGTAGGAGGGGCCACGTGAGGCTTCATAAATTCAGCCCCCCGAGGCTGGGAAAATTAAAATCCCATCGTGGGATGGGGGCATGGCTCCTGGAGGAGCTGGGGACTCGTGGGTGAAGCCGGGTTTTATCCGTCCCACGCCCTGACCACCCAGAATGTGAGAGGCTGGTGTTAAAACGCTGCCCTGGCAGAATTATGTGCCCGCAGGTTGGGATTCGAGGAGATATCCCAAAGGCGATTTGGGCAAGACATTGCTGATCTTCAGAATTAAAACTAACAAGCTTCCTCCTGGAAAGCATCTCCTGCAGCCATGAGCCCGGGGCATGAATCTGTAGCACACAATTTCTGAGCAGCCCCAGATGCAAACAGTGCTTATTTTATTTTATTTTATTTTATTTATTTTTTATTTTGCAATGGTTTTTGGCTTTAAGATCTTAATCCTATTAGAGACATAACTCCCTTTGGAGGGGGTGAGGGGCAGATCAGTGCAACAAGAGCAGTTTGTGCGGTTGAATTTTGTAACTTCCAATGCATGGTGGCCTTTTGGAGGGATATCCGTGAAGTTTCTCAGGCTATAAGGCTTACCTTACACAGCTCCAACTTCTATTTAGTTCTCCACTGCACAAGAGGCCAAAAAAAAAAATCCCCCCTTGCCCCAAAGGGCTGCCTGAAATGCCACCACTGCAGGCTTTTCATCCCCATCACTTTTTACACTGGGATTTTTCCTGTTGGATGAAGAGAAGGTCCCTGAAAAGAAAATTCAGCAAACTGCTGTCTAAATGGAGAGGAGAAGAAGGGGGCAGAAATGATGGCCCAGTGTTTTTTAGGCAGATCACATTACAAATATAAACTTTTGATTAGAAGATGGGCCACAGAGATGACAGCCTGATTCACTCTGAAACCTAATGACGAGCAAAGGGCATATAACAGTTCCACTGTAAAAGCAGTACTGGTAATCCTTGGGTAGCACTAGATCCTACAGTACCATCATTTTCCTTTGGAGTTAGAATATTAAATAATGAGGGAGCCACAAAAGGTTGCCGAAGGCAGAAGCAGCTGTTTCTGTTGCTGCTTGTTTCTATTCCTGACCACCTTCAAGCTAACACTCAGCTGGCTGGGGTAGAGGCACGGCGTGGGGCTGTGTGCAAGCCTGTAGATAAATTACTTGGTTTATGGTCTGATTTCTGGAAAACTGATAGCGAGGGCAGGGAAGGGTGAGACTGAGAAGCCTGATGGCACTGATACGATGCAGGGAGCAGCAAGAGCAGCTTCCCCAGGTACCTGACAGGTGGGTGTCCAGCAGTTTTAGTCTCTGGGGTTGATGTGCTGGGTTATCCTCCTGAGCGGTGTGCTTGTGGCTGTGCTGAGCCCAGTTTCACTGCGGTCCTTGCCCGGGCTGCCTTTCCTCCAGCTGCTGCATCCTCAAGGTGTGGACAGGCTCCATTGGGTATGTGGGGAAAAAGGGGACAGGGCTGAGCAACATCATCAGCACAAAACTCCTCCCTGCAGCAAAGGGCAGACCATGAAAAAGGAAAGGACCATCACTGAAAACACAACCAAAGCCCTACCCCAAACCAGCAAATATCCCTGCTTCCCCCCCCCCCCTCCAAAATACCAGCGTGCTTTTGCATCCTGCCCTTTCCTCTGGGTGCAGAGACGCAAAGCCCTCGGTTTGCTCTGCGATCACCTGGCAGATGACGTAGGGGCAGGGCGGGGGCTGCTCTGCCTGCGGTATCTTTGGCTCAGAGTTCAGCAGCTTATCTCAACCAGAAAATCCTTGCCCGGTGTCCCGGCCGGTGTCCCAGCCCTTCCAGCAGCTGACATTGAAGGGAGAGCAAGCGAGCGGGGTTGTTATCACGCTCCACGTGATGGACCTCATCCAGACCTGCTTTGCACCAGGACCTGCTGGAGCCCTGCCCTGAGGTTTATGAGCCCATAAAGAGGGCATCTGTAACAGCCCGGCTCGGGGATATCAGCCTTGAACTCCGCTGAATTTTGCCTCTATTCGTGTCAGGAGAAGATAAAACCGCGGGGGGAACGGCACAAACAGGGAGCGCCGGGAGCAGGGACATCTCGGTGCCCAGGTGCCTGACTAGATGCAGAGTCCCGGGCTGCATTTTGGTGAGAAATAATCACATTTTCATCCTACCACTGTCCCCCAGTGGCTTGGGACATTTGTATCGATGGGGTCGGTCACCCCTGGGCTGAGCTTGTGTCCCCGCTCCGTAGGGTTGCACAAGGAGCTGCTGCGGAGCCTTGACAGCAGGTGACTCGTGCAGGGAGCGAGGTCCCCGTAAGATTAACCACAGAAACTGCAGTGTTTATGGGCAGGAACGATACAGGAGGAGGGCAGGAGGGGACTTCAGCCCCTGCTCTCCCCTGGGGTTGTTCTCCTGTGGCAGCAGGCAAGTCTGCCTTTTGCAGGGAGCTGTGTCCCACCGAAAGGCAGAAGGTCCAGTTAGCGATGGGCTGGGGGTGGAAAGGAGCAGGGGTTCAGTAAGGAGAAGCACAAAGTCCTGCAGCAGGATGTGCTGGGGGCCCCCAGCTGGGCAGCAGCTCTGCAAAAATGGACCTGGGGGTCCTGGTGGGCACCGGGTGGAACGGGAGGCAGCCACGTGCCCTTGGCACTCAGAGGCCTCGTGGTCTTCTGGGCTGCCTGGGGCAGAGCAGGGCCGGCAGGCCGAGGGAGGTGATCCTTCCCCTCTGCTCAGCGCTGCTGAAGCCGCCCCTGCAGTGCTGGGCCCAGCGCTGGGCCCCCCAGCCCCAGCCAGAGCTGGGCACCCTGGGGAGAGCCCAGCGCAGGGCCCCCGAGGTGCCGAAGGGCCTGGAGCACCTCTGCCGTGAGGAGAGGCTGCGAGAGCTGGGGCTGCTGGGCCTGGAGCAGAGGAGGCTCCGGGGGCTGCCAGCCATGGCCACCGGCACTGCCGGGAGGTGCCGAGAGGCCGGAGCCAGGCTCTGCTCAGGGGTGCCCGGGGCCAGGCCCAGAGGCCCCGGGCAGAGATACCTCCAGACCCTCGACACGGGGCATGTCTGAATGTAAAGACTCTGAGGGCAGCTTCACGCTGAGCAAAGGAGGAGCAAAGCCCATGTAGACGTGCCAGAGGTTTCTTCTAGAGCCCGTGACCTGCTGGCTGCACACCTTACCCAAAGCGACAGAATTTAAACTCAAAAATCAGCTTTAGGCAGCCAGGCAGTTTCTCCTGAGCCCTGGGACTTACAGCTGGGCTTTGAGCATCTTCTCCTAATGAGCTACATCCCTCGGGCAGGCAGCCAGCTGGGACCACACAGATTTATCCTACAGCCCAATGCAACACCCAGCTGCAGGGAGCACAAATACAGGCTGTGGTATGGCCAGGGAAACTTTCACACTGCACCCCAAAGCTCTCCCTCCCACAGCAACAAGCGCTCTGCCTCTTGTAACTCCATTGCCTACTCTCCTTCATGGGGCTGGTGCTGCTGCATTGTGGTCCGGCTTGCATGGCATTACAAAAAAAGGGTGAAAGCCTGTCCTCTCCTTTCTTCTTCTCTGTTTCATGGCTGTCTTTTAGTCATCATTTTGCTCTTTCCCAGCAGAAACTAGGAGTTTGCAATGCAGGTCAAACAGGAGGATGCAACTTGTGATAACCCAAAGGTCCAAGGAAGTCTCAGTGAAGCAGATTCAAGGAGCAGCGAGGAATGAAAACCCCTGGGAAAAGCTCAGGAAAATGCCAAACGTTTCTGTGCCTGAGCAGAGTGAGGTGGGGGAGACACCGCTGGATGTCGGGAAAAGAACACAGAGAAGTTTTGCTTTGTTTTCTGCCTGCTCTGCTGCTCTGCACTGCCTCCTGCCTCACGCTCCTCCAGATTCAGTGGGTCAATCTGGACCAAGGCGTTTGTCCCTTCTCTGGTGGCCCCCGGGTTATAGGGACACCCTGCTACACCCAGCAGGGACGTCACAGCGAGGTTCCCCCACCCCTGGGTTACAAACCCCATGGCTGGGCGCCCTTTAGGGACCAGCACCAGCTGCTCCTGAGCCCCACTGAGTTTGGAGGGGCTCAGATTTGGTGCTCCAGTTTCGATGTTTCCAACGGCCCAGGCTGTGCTTGGTGGCACTTGACCTCTCCAGAGGCTTCTCACCCTTCTGCCCATGGCCCTTTATGGCACAATCCCAGTGTGCTCGAGTCCTGGAGACCACTAGAGGACTTTAGCTTGAGCAGGACAGGGGAAGCCAC
This sequence comes from Anser anser, assembly GCF_964211835.1. Classification (NCBI taxonomy): domain Eukaryota; kingdom Metazoa; phylum Chordata; class Aves; order Anseriformes; family Anatidae; genus Anser; species Anser anser. Next base: position 209,965,347 of record NC_139720.1, on the reverse strand, counting down.
CTTGCACTCATCCCATAGCTCTAAGCAGGCCCTGATGCTGGTGCCAATACCTATCAAACCCACCAGCTGTCACAGCACAGTGGTGACAGGTCCCTTCCCTCTAATCACGCTTAGTGAGTATGGGGCCACCAGAAGGCCCCGTTAGACCTGGGGAAGCACGAGGGCACCTGCAGGCACCCACCCTGCTGATGCTCAGACATGCACCCTGGGGGCTCTTCTCTTCTCTTCTCTTCTCTTCTCTTCTCTTCTCTTCTCTTCTCTTCTCTTCTCTTCTCTTCTCTTCTCTTCTCTTCTCTTCTCTTCTCTTCTCTTCTCTTCTCTTCTCTTCTCTTCTCTTCTCTTCTCTTCTCTTCTCTTCTCTTCTCTTCTCTTCTCTTCTCTTCTCTTCTCTTCTCTTCTCTTCTCTTCTCTTCTCTTCTCTTCTCTTCTCTTCTCTTCTCTTCCCTGCTCTGCTCTCTTTTCTCTGCTCTCTCCTCTCCTCTCCTCTCCTCTCCTCTCCTCTCCTCTCCTCTCCTCTCCTCTCCTCTCCTCTCCTCTCCTCTCCTCTCCTCTCCTCTCCTCTCCTCTCCTCTCCTCTCCTCTCCTCTCCTCTCCTCTCCTCTCCTCTCCTCTCCTCTCCTCTCCTCTCCTCTCCTCTCCTCTCCTCTCCTCTCCTCTCCTCTCCTCTCCTCTCCTCTCCTCTCCTCTCCTCTCCTCTCCTCTCCTCTCCTCTCCTCTCCTCTCCTCTCCTCTCCTCTCCTCAGGGCTAACCAAACATTAAAGCACATTCCTGAGAGCATTTTCCAAACGCCCCTTGAATGCTGGCAGGCTTGGGGCATCAACCACCTCCCGAGGAAGCCTGTGCCAGTGTCTGAGCACCCTCATGGTAAAGAAAATTTTCCTGCTGTCCAGGCTGAGCCTCCCCTGGCACAGCTCCGTGCCATTCCCACGTAACCCAACGTCGGTGCCCAGGGAGCAGAAGCCAGTGCCTCTCTCTCTGCATTCCCTCCTCAGGGAGCTGCAGGGAGCAGCGAGGCCACCCCACAGCCTCCTCTTCTCCACCCAGGTGCCCTCAGCCTCTCCTCTCAGCACCTGCCTTCCAGCCCTTTCCCCACCTTTGTTCCCCTGCTCCGGAGGCGCAGGCACTCCTCAACGCCCAGCTCTCAAGGTGAGGTGCAGGACGCCTCCTCCAGACCGTGGCACAAACCTCGACCAGATGGAGGTGGAGGACGTGGGATGGTGGCCAAGGACCGTGCTGGAGCACCACAACCATCTCCTGATGCCTGCTGGGGTGTGCTGCCTGCCTTCAGCCTCCAAACTTGGAGCCTTGCAGTGGCAGCAGGGGAACACAAAGAGGAATTATCCCCAGTGCAGCTGCCCGGAGAGGGCAGCACAGCCCCAGGAATTGGAGGGGAGCAGCCAGGTTAAGCCCGGCAAGCTCATGGAGTTCAAGCTCTAAATTCTCCCAAAAGATGAGCCTCGGGACCAAAACTTGGGACCCTTCTGGGCAATAAAAATCAGGGATGCAGGAAAAACATCACTTATATAAAGTGCAGCAGTTTTCCCTGATGCTTGCGATAATAAACCTCTCTTCCTCTCTTGTACCTACCAGCGTATTGCCTCTGCTCCTGCTCATTCCCCCCACTTCGCTCCCAAATAATAAGACCCTGCAGAACTGTTCCCACCAGTGAAAACGTTAAATTTAGGTATGAAAAAGTAAAAGTTTAAAGATCCAGGGCAGGTTTTGTGAGTCCCAGTGCATATTTAGCCTTGGGACACCCCTCTGAGATAATCAGAGGTACATTTCCCTCCCGTGCAGGTGGAAAAAAAAGGCAGCAGTGGGATGAGAGGACTGGGGTTGGGAAGCATTTTGCAGCCCCGAGGTTTCAACCAGGAACTCTGCACAAGCTCCTCTCCTTTGCCATGGGACTAAAATAAAATAAAATAAAATAAAATAAAATAAAATAAAATAAAATAAACACTCAAGTAATGGTGTTGAGGGAAATACTGGCAGAGCCACCAGCCCCGTTACCACTTTTTCAGGCACTTTTGGGGTACGTTACCAGGCCCTCCGGTCTGCCTGGTGCCCGGCTTTGTGAAGTTTCACGAGGGGAGCAGCAGGATGCAGGATGACACAGTTTGGCTGCCTGGCTCTCATGGGACAAGGACATGGACATGGGATGCACATCGCAGCAGTGCCACCACCAACTAGTTTGCCAGCTCCCCCTTCCAGATGTTCCCTTTTCTTCCAGCTCCCCCTCCGACGTGGGGCTCAGCACCCAAATGGCTTGTGAGAGCTCGGCAGGGCTCCCAGCGCCAGGAGGCTGACCTGGGAAAGTCCTCTTCACGTTAGGCTTGGTTTCTTGGACTTCCAGCACCCAGCTCTGCCCTACAGCCACAAGCGGATAAAATCCTACAGCAGGGGGCTTGTGGGGGCACACGTGTCCTCCCCTTAATATTCCTTAACCCAAGCTGGGACGAGGCACTTGCACAATTATGTAGGTGATAAACTCCTGCTCTTGTCATCAGCCTCACCCTACTGACCCCACATGTAAAAGTGATGCTGGGGAGGGCAGCTTTAGGGACCGATCCCAAATCCTCCCCCGTTTCCTCCTCTGCACCTGGAGCCGCAGACACCAAGCTCTACCTGGGGAGACAGCAAGCAGCCAGGAGGGTCCATTTCACCACCTGCCTCCTCCTCTTCCTCCTCAAGCTGGGCTCTACATCCTGCTTCCACACTGGTGTTTCTCAGAGCATTAATGACTTCCAAACAGGTGAAAATAAGCAGTAGAAATCACACTTTCTGCATCAGCTTTCAGCGTAAAGTCACTTTGCTCTATCAAGTAAGATCTAATTAAAACAGATCAGAGAAACACAACTCCTTCAAGCACCCCCCCATTCATTTCTGCAAGCGTCATTGAAACAAAGGGGAGGAGAAGCAGGTCATTCATTCTGGTTTTATTTAAGGTTTCAGTTTTGCTTTCTAAATGGCTGAGCTGACCCTAACAAACCGGGCACTACCGGAGAGTTACACCAAGGCAGTACAAAGAAAGAGAAACACATTTTCCAGCTGATTTTAAAACGGCAAAGGCTCTTGTTATTTCCCAGCAGGACCAGACACACAGACACCTGGCAGCAGGTCAGATTAGCTCCAGCTCACTTAGCATGAGTTGTTGCTCAAAGACATAAGGCTCAGTCCTCACTCTGAGCACCCCTTCATTGCACAGGAGCCCCCCGCTCCTTTCTGCTCCCAAACAGGATGCCTCAATCCACCGTAGGCTGCTCCAGCATCCTCCAAATTCCCTCAGCAGTTGGGAAACTGAGCTTTTACCTTTTGCTTCCACCTACACCTGCAACCATCCTCTTCCTCAGACCAACACCATCCTCTGTTGCCCTCCCACCCCTTTCCTGGGGGCATCCATTTCGGCTGCAAGTTTCCGTCCAGCCCCCGCCGGCATCGCTGTTCTGCCACCACCAGCGGCGGCTCCCTGCTTCTCCAAGACCCCAGCCTTGATGCTGAGAATTGTCATTAGCAGCAAACCATGAGATCCGCCCTAGGACATTATCTGTACGCTCAATCCAGTGCGTTTACAACCCCAAAATACATCCACGTGTTCTCTATTACTATCAAAATAAGCCACTGAAAAGTCTCCGTATTTTATGCTAGGGAGACAAACAGACTCAGCCTTCACCTTTGACAGCTTCCATATGAAAGATGCTGGGGAATCTGTAAGCTCATAATTAAGAAAGGCGTTCAGATACGTACCATTCTTCTTGGACTTTGGGCTGGACCTTTCACTGCCAGCTGAGCTCAGCAAACTTGAAGTACCAGCAGCCTACAGGCCACTTCAGCCCATCCTTGCATGGTAAATATCATCTGGTGATACCAACCCGTGATACCTTGAGACAGACACGTTCGGATACTAACGGAGATCTCAGCTCAGAAGCGATCTCAGCTCAGCCAGCCCCTCTCACCCAAACTCTTGGCCCCACTGAACTTAAATCAATCATTTGTTTAAATAAAACCTAGGGCTACAGTAACACAACTCCATATCAGCTCTTTAAATATAAGAAGCTTGAAATGCACCAGCTGCTTCTTAAATACGACAATCTTCAGTGCTTTGGAAAAAAAAGAGATGAGTTTTACCTTCCGCCACCACCAGGAGCTCTGGGAGCTGTAGCACATTGTGCCATTTCGGCACCTAACCTGATGGGGTTGCTGAGGATCCCATAAAAACAAAGCAGGTTTTCAGGATGGATAGTCAAACAACTGAATATTTCATATTCTAATATAGAAGAGAGAATCTAATAATCAAATAAATAATTAAGGGCTGCGATTAAAAATGGTTCAGACTCAGTAAAATTAGTTCATACTGTAGGTATATTAAAATATATTTTAAAATGCTACCAAATCAGTTCTCTTCTCTTGGAAGTTGCGTTCAAATCCCAGCAGTAAGGATGTTCTCAGAAAAAAAAATAAGAATTATTAAGTCAGACACTTGTGCTAACAGCTCTCTGTAGTGACCAGAAAGTGCTGTAAAAGGCTATGCAGCAGCTGCCACCAGTGCTGAAGCTGAGCGATGCCCAGATGAACCTAAGAGTAGAGAAAAGGATCCATCTCTGGACAAAAAAAATGTATCTCATTCTCCTAAACTAACTACATTCTTTTATTTATCTTTTTATTCAAGATTTCTGAGACCATGAAAACACGATGCATCTGTTAACTTGGAACTGGGGCTAGGCACACAGTAGCAAGTCAACTTTCTCATCACAGGTTGGTAAAATAAAAACAGGAGAAGATGACATGTCTACAGCCGCTGTCTTACAGCTTCCCAGAGCACAGCTCTCAGTCCTTACCTCAGTATCACTTAATGCATCGCTTGTAAGCACCCAGTGACGATAACATGAAAACCCATCCCATCCGACAGAGTTGTCTGTTGACAGTGAATTCTCCAACCCTCCCTCAGCCCCGAGTTAAGAAATGCAGCAGTCCTTTTATTAAAAATCAGGATACAGTTCAACATAACGCCAGTGTTTACACCCGATCTCTCTAGTAGTTCCAGGATCGCTGTTGTTTTACATATCATTACCAACCAAAGGAGTCAGTAGCATAAAGATATCAGTTCACTCGCTCATTTCAAAAAAAAAATAAAATGAATGCCCCTATGCTTCCAAGGAAACACTGTCCATGATCAGTTTGTTTTCTGTTGGCCTTGGTCTAAGAAGCAAGAGTTTTCACCATCATCTTGCAGGCAGATCTTATCTTCCTAAGAGCAATTGTTCTGTTTGCTTTCTCTTACAGGGCAGGTCTCCACGAAGCCTGACAGCACTAATAAAATAACCCTAAAAGAAATCCCAGTTGATTTTTCCTGTGATTTTTCTAGAATATCAGAACTATTTGAAAGCTGTTTAATTACTTGAGTTGAAACGAAAGTGTGCGGGGAAGGACCTTGATTCACACAATTTGGCAAAAAGATCACGACTTGTCCAACAGCTGCAAGAAGCACACACAGGCTTTCTCCTTGCTCCCCCGAAGCATCCAGCGGTGCTGCAGGAGGGCTGCATGGTCCTGCCCTCGTTCCCCTTCCAGTTGTTTTAGCTGTTCCGATTGCTGCTGCCTGCTTCCTTCCCTCCTCAAGTCATCCAAAGCAGAGAGCAGCCTCAGTGCTGGAAGAGCAGCTTGGCAAAAGCAGGAGGAGTCCAGCCAGCAGAAGATTTACTTTATTAAGATAAACATGGTCTAAAGGCTCCACATTATCTTTAAAAATAAACACAGTAAGAAATACGAAAACAAACTGGCTTTGCTACGGGTAGGTCAGGTTCAGATGTTCTCAGAAGATCTTCCCAGCCATAAAATATACCCTTCCCCTACCGTGCCCATCAAGGAGGATGGAAAGACAGTTCACTACGCGAGATCAGCAGCGTACCTGTTGCGTGCCCTCCCACATTCAGCAAACGATACATCTGCTACCCTTCAAGGCAGATCAAAGTTTTAAGAACACCCCTGTGAAGGAGGAGCGGGAGGGGACAGGGACAGGTAATTCGGTTTCTGTAGGGAACATCTAAAAGGCTTGACACGACGGCTGTGCTGGCTCCCCCGCTTTAATGGTTGTTCTTTGCTGCTTCTTTAGCAGCAAGAATCAGAGGAGTGAGACTAGAAAGAGGCTTTGCAATTTTCAGGAACTGGTGCTAGGAAGAGGAAAAAGGAAAAAAAAAAGGTTACATTTCTCAGAACATGTCCCAAAAGCCTGGTGTTTACACAAAATATCAGGACCTAGACCTGTATGAACTCCAACAACCTCCAAGCAGGCGAAACAAAAAAGGCACGATGAGCAAGAAAGTTCACCGTGACTTTTGGGCCTCACCTGAACTGATAAAGAGCTTTGCACCCAACACATCCTAATTTCTCCAATGTTTATACACTCCCAAGACCAAGCAAGTTCTCCCAGGAAATAAATTCATGCAAAATCTACAGTGAAATTCTTTGTGGAAGGGAGGTGTAAGTAAAAGCAACCTGTGCAGTTCCAAAACATTGCACAGGGCTTCCTGCAGCAATCATCTCTCCATTCTTCCTTTCCTGTCACCACAGATCTGCTGAAAACATTGCCTTGGCCTTCTAAAGCTATTAGAAATTTTCAGAACAGCTGGGACTGAGGAGCACAGCAGGGAATTCACAACAGGACCAGTCAGGCCATCTCCTATACCAGGTGCTCTGTTCTGTTAAACAATATTGATTATCGAGCATGCAACAAGCAGTAGGTGGTGTCACAAAGTGCTTCTTGCAGCACATGTGGTGTTTGTTTCAGGGGCAAGGCTTAAAACATAACATCTGGAACAGAGGAAGGAGTTTTCCCTGTGTTCAGGGTTAAGTGGAAAGCTTGCAATACTCCAGCCTCGCAGAGAAAGTCTAGGTTGGGGACAGAGACTGACACAAAACAGCTAATCAGACGAGTGGAGGCATGAAGCCCACAAGCTGTTCAGAAAACCCAAAATAATTAAGTCCCCCAGGACTTCTGAGCACCAGAAGGGATCAACCACCCAATCTGAACACACTTCAGAGGTGGAAAAATCCGAGGCTAAAAGGTAAAGGCAGGCAGAAATGCTGCAGTCCCAATGTTCTCCTGCCCCAAGGAACACAACCCTGCTACTGTCTGATACTCTGGAGCTGGCAAGTCCAGGAGAAAAAGTCAGCTTTCATCTACTGCCATTCTTTCTGCCGGTGATTAATGCTTCATTAGTGTCTCAGAAAGGCAGCAGCACTCCCAAAGCTGAACCCAGTAGACAAACTAAAGGAAAGAAAGGAACACCAAAAAAGAGACAACTGTCTCACAGTCGACATCTGAGGGCCCCATCGTCACCGATTTATTTTACAAAGAGATGAAGCACATTTTCCACCCCCGTGGGAGGTCTGACAAAAGGAAACACATGAACACTCCTCATCTGTGTTGGTAAAAAGCCTGGCAGCTTCGTCCTTCACTTTCACCACGAGTCCAGACAAAGACACCAGGTTTTCAGTGAAATAACTGAGGATTTCTCACAAGCTTGGTTCCATCACCTCTGCAGGAAGAGCTGTATCTGGCAAAATGTGTTAACGCCAAACTGCTGCAGGTAATGCAAGACGTGCCCCTTGCAGAAAGCTTTGGGAACTCTCCCCCAGAATGGAGACAACCAGAGCATTCGATAGCTGGAAGCCCTCCTGTTATCCAAACGGGAACAAGCACGGCCAGACCGCAACACCACAGCCAGATGTTAGGGTGAGCTGCGTGAAGAAGCCACGGGAATTAAGGGGCTCAGCAGTTGGCAGGCTCGGGGCACGGCAATTATTTGAGGTTGGTTACAGAACACGCTGCACAGCTGCTGCCAGTAGCAAGTACAGCACAAAAAGGAAAGTACTCTGTTAACGCTTCGTTAGGGATTTGGGGTTTTTTGGTTGGTTGGTTTTGGTTTTTTTTGTTCGTTTCTTCATGGTAAATTATCTCTGCTGTGCTTGTGACTTCAGATGACGCAGTATTTAAGACCCCAAATGACATTGCTCCACGTGCCTATTCTCACTCTAGAATGCTTAATTCCGTCCCGTTCCCCGGCACTTACCTGGAGCAGCTCTTTTGCAGAACCTCTTTTTTCCACGTCCATTTCAAGACAGCGATTTAGGAAGTCTCGGAATATGGGTGAAAGCTTTTCTGGATTCTGCAGTTCCGGAGTCCCGTTAGTAGCAATGAGATACAGGGCCTAAAGCAAAGCAAGCACCAAAGAAACAGGAGGTTACGAAGGTCAGACTCCAGCTGCAGATTACAGAGGCACCCATTTTTCCTCTCCCTCCCCACAGTTCAATGGGGAAAAACAAAACCAAAACAAACCCTTATCAGGGTGACGAAGAAATGCTTAAGTTTCAGCAAAGAGAGGAGCTGCCAGCCCTATTTTTATGTGGATGGGATCCAATCCTTTATTGCTTTACCCTCGTAATCTGGGTTTGGATCCTGCAGCCCTCTCAAGGGATTAAGAGGACAAAACCAGCAGTCCAGACTGTGTTTACATAGGGAAGTTGGCTGGCACAGCTCTGCCAGTGCTCGACTCCTGCAATAACTATATCCTCATGGGAAGGTACCCCTGAAGAAACAGGAGGCTTTCTTCTCTCGATACTTTGCCCAAATGCACAAGGCCTAAAAAGTCAATACTCTAAAGATGCAGTTGGTCCTTTACAAAAGATGGCCAGTAGGTTCTCAAGCAGCACTTAACACCCTACAGAAACAAGTGGAGTCGTTTTGCTGCTGCTTGGGAATGAAGAATTCTCTAAGAATCAGGAAATTCAGAATTCATCCACTGCAAAATTTTACTATTAAAAGAAAATCGCTAGATGCCTTTTAAAAGGAAACAGACATCTGGCAGAGGCCTTCTGAGCTCACTGCTCATCACATCTCAAGGTAGAGGTCTGATAGCCTGGGAACTGCAACAAGTTAAGTTAAATGAGAGCAAAGCACCCCGTTGCTTAGCCATCCTCATTTAACTCCATACCAACTTTTTCCTTTCGCATTTCTTCACTGCTGCGCTTCTCTCCCAAAATCATCTCCAGTAAAAGAGGTGGAAACAAGTTAAACAGAATTGTTCTAGATCCCTTCGTCCTGTTTAGCTTAGAAAAAAAGCCATAAAACTGGCTTACACCAAGAACAGCCGCATTCCTACAAACTGATAGAATTTCCCCTTTCATTAAAGAATACGAAGGGAAAGACACCAGCAGGGGCAAAGCCTGACTAAAGGCTTGTTAAACCTGGAGCTTTACTGGGAGCATGCAAAGAGGAACAATGCACCAGCAAGAAAAAGCCCTGTTTATAAAAGAGTAATGTGGTATTCTTTGAATTCAAGGACAGCTCTCTTCCCCACTCACAAGGATTTAAGAAGCCGGGCACTCTGGGGCCAGAAGGTGCCCCTATCGGCCTCTCCAGAAAGGGGGGAATTATGGATGCACCACATCATTAACTCAGACCCTACCTGAAGGTCTGCAACAGGAACAGCCTGTGCCCTCTGCCACCCAGAACCAGTCATGGCTTCTAACTTAAATGACCACAATCTTCTCACTACAGCATCTAAGGAGACGTGTAGCTGCATGTGATGAAACCACAGCGGAGGTTCACCTGCCTCCTCCAGAGCCCAGGTTAACCAGCAGGCTCAGCGAAGGCCTGAGGGCAAAAAAAAGGCACTCGCTTACTCTCAGGGGGTTTTCATTGAGGTAGGGGGGTTCTCCTTCGATCATCTCGATGGCCATTATCCCCAGTGACCAGATGTCCACTTTGGGCCCGTAGGCTTTTCGTGTCACCACTTCAGGCGCCATCCAGTACGGGGTCCCCACCATGGTGCTGCGCTTGCTCTGTTCGGGAGTGATCTGGGCACAGAAGCCAAAGTCAGCTGGAAAAGCAAAGAAGGAGGGAAGAAAAAGTTAGAAATCAGCAGGTTTCTCCAAAAACAACACGTACTGATGCCAATGCTGTGGTACAAGCTAGCCTGTTGCACTGCCTGCTACATTGCTGCTGCAAAGGAGGCCCTGGTTTTGTGGTTAACAAGGTGTTCAGGAGTAAGCTTCTAAATCTGACTCGCTGAGGCCATCAACATCACAGAGCTGCTCACTTGTCGATGTGATGTGATGGTGATCAGTAAAGAGCTGTACATGGATGCTGTGAAACGTGGCAGTGCAGCATTTGGCAGCTGTAATACACTGTGTAACACATGCTCTCAAGCCTGTTCCTGGGTCTGTGAAAACAGAAACCAATGCCCAGTCTGTCCTCCCTCCACCCACACCCACCAGCATTATCTGGTCGTATTTTCAGTCCCAGAGATAGTATTTCCCCAGAAGATGTACCATCTCTCAAACACGATTTGCTTTCTAGAGCAAATACTGTGTTCAGAATAAATTTAAGTACCTAATTTGGTACTTATTATTTTCTTTGAGAAGACAGAAAGCTGGAGAGCCTTCCTGTGGAAATTGCTTGGCCCTGTCTTATTTGCATTTGACTTTCCAAAAGATCACAGAATAATAGAATCATAGGAAAATTAAGGTTGGAAAAGCCCTCCAAGATCACCTGGTCCAACCATCCCCCTACAAACAATGTCACCCACGAAACCACGTCCCCAAGCACCACGTCCAACCTTGCCTTGAACACCCCCAGGGACAGGGACTCCACCACCTCCCTGGGCAACGCGTCCCAATGCCTGACCGCTCTTTCTGAGAAGAAACGTCTCCTAATTGTTTTAATTGGTGAAGAGTAGCACTCTTTGTTCAATTCTTTGTTTTAATTGTTGAAGAGTAAGGGCATGACGTTTCCATTTTTCCACTCACCAGTGACATCACCTGACTGCCAGGACTTTTCAACTGTGATGGAGAGCGGCTTGGCAACCCCATCAGCCAGTTCCCTCAGGACCCTGGGATTCATGTCACCAGGTCCCATAGACCTGGACCTGTTTACATTCAGCAGGTGGTCTCGAACCTGCTCTTCACTTACCGTGGGTGGGACTTTGCTCCCCCAGCCTCCACCTACAGGTTCAGGGAAATGAAAGACTTGGGAAGCCCATCTACCAGTGCAGACGGAGGCAAAGAAGTTGCTGAGTACCTCAGCCTTCTCCGTGTCTGTCGTTACCAATTACTCAGGTATAGAAACTCACTCCTAATATAAGAAATTAGCCACCTCTAATCGCTTCCACACTACTATTTTCACCCCTCAGTTTATTTTCACAAATGTTAAAGGCGCATGGTGGCCCCTGGGGACTCCTCCTGTCAGCCCAGCACAGCAGCCCGAAGGGAGCTGGGTCCTCTCTTGTGCTCTTCCTCGAGGCTCTGTGCAGAGGGGCTGACACCTCTCGCACAAGGGCTGGCGGGTGGGAAAGAAACACGCACACAAGCCCTGAATATCAGCAAGAGTTCTTTATTGCCAGGTGTTTGGTGGCTCCAAGCTAATGCCTGGGATGGAGCCTGCGCGACGAGGAGTAGGGAGCTCGCCGGGCCCTGCTGCGTAGCTACCGGTGTTCTCTCATGGCACGCAGCAGAGAGCTGCCGGGGTAGTCCCAGGTCTGATGTGGCCGAGGTGGATCCACTTCCATGGGTTCCTCCGCCTCTTCTTGTGGATCCACCTCCATGGGCTCCACGGTGTCAGGCAGGAGGACAAGCCAGTCCTTGCCTGGGACTGCCCACACGGGATGCCTCCCATCAGCTGTGTTCTCCGGCCAGGGTGCCGAACGAGGGGGTCGCCCAGTTCCATTGCCTGGTCCCATGCCACTCTCCACTTGATATTCATTCGTGGGTTTCACGCCGCCATCTCTTTTACGGCCACGGCTGGGTCCCTCGCTGCGATCTGGCCGATGGGCACGCCTCTGCTCCCCACGGCTCTCCGCATCACGCTCCCGTCTTCGCTCCACACCACCACTGCACCTCTGGTTAGGCCCAGGCCCCCTGCTGCTGGATGTCTGAGGGGCCGGCCTGTTCCCCGCATCGCTGCGGTGCCAGTGATATCTCCAATAATCGTCTCTGGGCCGGGCAGCAGGCTTCCCCCAGGCACTGATGTCTTTTGTGCCGCAGGTGCTGTCCCTCTGCCCATGAGACATCTTTCTCCCATTAGCTGCCATCTTCTCGGTGCTTCCTCAGATCGCTTCGCGGTCCTCACACCGAGGAGGGCTGCCGCTCGCCTTGCTCCTTTCTCTGGCCTTCCTCCTGCCGCTTACGCTGGCTCTCAGAGGACCGAGTCGCTGAGCAAGTGGCGGGCCAGCGGCAGGGGGCCTCTTTTATAGGGCCCGGGGCAAAGGCGTGACAGCGGTGGCCACTGTGACCTCAGCAAGGCTCTGTGATGGAGTGGCCCGTGCGAGGCCAAAGGCGGCTGCGTTGGGAGAGGCCTGGAAGATGCCCTCATGTGGACAAGGAGGAGGGCTGGGGGGGCTGAGGGGCCCCTTTTCTGGGGCTGGCTCCCCCCCAGGCCATTTGGCTTGACAGAGAGAAAGGCTGCCCCATGCAATCCTGCCTCAACCCATTTTTTCTCCCCATCTCCAAGGCTTAGAATCTCTGGTTAACAAAAGAAAACTCCATCAACAAAACCAAACCAGACCCATTCAAAAGGCTAAAGCGGTCACAGCTGAAGTACCCATCTTCAGGAGATCTTTGATCTGTTTGAGGGCAGCACAGCCCCAGGAATTGGAGGGGAGCAGCCAGGTTAAGCCCGGCAAGCTCACGGAGTTCAAGCTCTAAATTCTCCCAAAAGATGAGCCTCGGGACCAAAACTTGGGACCCTTCTGGGCAATAAAAATCAGGGATGCAGGAAAAACATCACTTATATAAAGTGCAGCAGTTTTCCCTGAAGCATGCGATAATAACCCTCTCTTCCTCTCTTGTACCTACCAGCGTATTGCCTCTGCTCCTGCTCATTCCCCCCACTTCGCTCCCAAATAATAAGACCCTGCAGAACTGTTCCCACCAGTGAAAACGCTAAATTTAGGTATGAAAAAGTAAAAGTTTAAAGATCCAGGGCAGGTTTTGTGTGTCCCAGTGCATATTTAGCCTTGGGACACCCCTCTGAGATAACCACAGGTACATTTCCCTCCCGTGCAGGTGGAAAAAAAAGGCAGCAGTGGGATGAGAGGACTGGGGTTGGGAAGCATTTTGCAGCCACGAGGTTTCAACCAGGACCTCTGCAGAAGCTCCTCTCCTTTGCCATGGGACTAAAAATAAAATAAAATAAAATAAAATAAAATAAAATAAAAACACTCAAGTAATGGTGTTGAGGGAAATACTGGCAGAGCCACCAGCCCCGTTACCACTTTTTCAGGCACTTTTGGGGTACGTTACCAGGCCCTCCGGTCTGCCTGGTGCCCGGCTTTGTGAAGTTTCACGAGGGGAGCAGCAGGATGCAGGATGACACAGTTTGGCTGCCGGGCTCTCATGGGACAAGGACATGGACATGGGATGCACATCGCAGCAGTGCCACCACCATCTAGTTGGCTCACTCCTACTTCCAGACATTCCCTTTTCTTCCAGCTCCCCCTCCGACGTGGGGCTCAGCACCCAAATGGCTTCTGAGAGCTCGGCAGGGCTCCCAGCGCCAGGAGGCTGAGCTGGGAAAGTCCTCTTCACGTTAGGCTTGGTTTCTTGGACTTCCAGCACCCAGCTCTGCCCTACAGCCACAAGCGGATAAAATCCTACAGCAGGGGGCTTGTGGGGGCACACGTGTCCTCCCCTTAATATTCCTTAATCCAAGCTGGGACGAGGCACTTGCACAATTATGTAGGTGATAAACTCCTGCTCTTGTCATCAGCCTCACCCTACTGACCCCATATGTAAAAGTGATGCTGGGGAGGGCAGCTTTAGGGACCGATCCCAAATCCTCCCCCGTTTCCTCCTCTGCACCTGGAGCCGCAGACACCAAGCTCTGCCTGGGGAGACAACAGGCAACCAGGAGGGTCCATTTCACCACCTGCCTCCTCCTCTTCCTCCTCAAGCTGGGCTCTACATCCTGCTTCCACACTGGTGTTTCTCAGAGCATTAATGACTTCCAAACAGGTGAAAATAAGCAGTAGAAATCACACTTTCTGCATCAGCTTTCAGCGTAAAGTCACTTTGCTCTATCAAGTAAGATCTAATTAAAACAGATCAGAGAAACACAACTCCTTCAAGCACCCCCCCATTCATTTCTGCAAGCGTCATTGAAACAAAGGGGAGGAGAAGCAGGTCATTCATTCAGGTTTTATTTAAGGTTTCAGCTTTGCTTTCTAAATGGCTGAGCTGACCCTAACAAACCGGGCACTACCGGAGAGTTACACCAAGGCAGTACAAAGAAAGAGAAACACATTTTCCAGCTGATTTTAAAACAGAAAAGGCCCTTGCAATTTCCCAGCAGGACAAGACACACAGACATCTGGCAGCAGGTCAGATTAGCTCCAGCTCACTTAGCACGGGTTGTTGCTCAAAGACATAAGGCTCAGTCCTCACTCTGAGCACCCCTTCATTGCACAGGAGCCCCCCGCTCCTTCCTGCTCCCAAACAGGATGCCTCAATCCACCGCAGGCTGCTCCAGCACCCTCCAAATTTCCTCAGCAGTTGGGAAACTGAGCTTTTACCTTTTGCTTCCACCTACACCTGCAACCATCCTCTTCCTCAGACCAACACCATCCTCTGTTGCCCTCCCACCCCTTTCCTGGGGGCATCCATTTCGGCTGCAAGTTTCCGTCCAGCCCCTGCCGGCATCGCTGTTCTGCCACCACCGGCAGCTCCCTGCTTCTCCAAGACCCCAGCCTTGATGCTGAGAGCTGTCATTAGCAGCAAACCATGAGATTCGCCCTAGGACATTATCTGTACGCTCAATCCAGTGTGTTTACAACCCCAAAATACATCCACATGTTCTCTATTACTATCAAAATAAGCCACTGAAAAGTCTCCGTATTTTATGCTAGGGAGACAAACAGACTCAGCCTTCACCTTTGACAGCTTCCATATGAAAGATGCTGGGGAATCTGTAAGCTCATAATTAAGAAAGGCGTTCAGATACGTACCGTTCTTCTTGGACTTTGGGCTGGACCTTTCACTGCCAGCTGAGCTCAGCAAACTTGAAGTTGCAGCAGCCTACAGGCCATTTCACCCCATCCTTGCATGGTAAATATCATCTGGTGATACCAACCGGTGATACCTTGAGACAGACACGTTAGGATACTAACGGAGATCTCAGCTCAGAAGCGATCTCAGCTCAGCCAGCCCCTCTCACCCAAACTCTTGGCCCCACTGAACTTAAATCAATCATTTGTTTAAAGAAAACCTAGGGCTGCAGTAATCCAGCTCAATATCAGCTCTTTAAATATAGGAAGCTTGAAATGCACCAGCTGCTTCTTAAATACGACAATCTTCAGTGCTTTGGAAAAAAAAGAGATGGGTTTTACCTTCCACCTCCACCAGGAGCTCTGGGAGCTGTAGCACATTGTGCCATTTCGGCACCTAACCTGATAGGGTTGCTGAGGATCCCTTAAAAAGGAAGCAGGTTTTCAGGGTGGATAGTCAAACAACTGAATATTTCATATTCTAATATAGAAGAGAGAATCTAATAATCAAATAAATAATTAAGGGCTGTGATTAAAAATGGTTCAGACTCAGTAAAATTAGTTCATACTGTAGGTATATTAAAATATATTTTAAAATGCTACCAAATCAGTTCTCTTCTCTTGGAAGTTGCGTTCAAATCCCAGCAGTAAGGATGTTCTCAGAAAAAAAAATAAGAATTATTAAGTCAGACACTTGTGCTAACAGCTCTCTGTAGTGACCAGAAAGTGCTGTAAGAGGCTATGCAAAAGCTGCCACCAGTGCTGGAGCTGAGCGATGCCCAGATGAACCTAAGAGTAGAGAAAAGGATCCATCTCTGGACAAAAAAAATGTATCTCATTCTCCTAAACTAACTAAATTCTTTTATTTATCTTTTTATTCAAGATTTCTGAGACCATGAAAACACGATGCATCTGTTAACTTGGAACTGGGGCTAGGCACACAGTAGCAAGTCAACTTTCTCATCACAGGTTGGTAAAATAAAAACAGGAGAAGATGACATGTCTACAGCCGCTGTCTTACAGCTTCCCAGAGCACAGCTCTCAGTCCTTACCAAACCAGTAAGGACCAATTCACAGCTGAAGTCAATGAGACAGAAGCACATCACAGGCTTAAGAATGGGGAGAAACAGTCACTCCTGCAGATTCCTTTCCAATAGGCAACAGAGAATCCAGCAGAGTAACTTAAATACAAGTCACCCTTTTTACCATTTTTCCTCCTGCAGAAAAATAAGCTCACGGATTTGCTCGCAGGTAGGGCACATCTGCATTACCACTCCCATCTCAAAGGGGTGCCAAGGATGGAGCGGGAAGGGAAGGAGAAGGGAAGTCAGCAACATTCAATAAATTCATGGATCAGGTTTAATCCTGTGCTGTCCAAAAAAGTCAATTGGTGGGTCGGTAAAACCAGAGCCACATTAGATTTTAGACCTAGTGAGCTCTAGCCCATCATTCCTTCCACCGCACACATGGCATTTTGAGACTTGCATAGAAAATAAAACCAAACTCCTCACCAAAGAGAATTATCCGAGGGCAGTGGCCTTCCCTTTCCCGATCTCCACCCCAGCCCCAAGCAGAGGAGCTCATCAAGAGATCAGGTTCCCCCCAGGGCTGGCAGCTTTGCTGCTCTGCCCAAGGAATTCATCTTGCGAGGGGAAACTCTCCGTATTACATGAAGATGAAGAATGTACACAAGGGGAGGAAGGCAGCAGATTTGGCAATGGGCTTCAGACATTACAGCCTCACGTCAAACAGTGGCCACCCTGTAGCCTGAAGGATGGGAGAAGACACCAAAAAAGACAAATATATGTATATATTTCAATCACAAGCCCAGGGCAGGGAGGAAAGGACTGATCCAGCAGCAGGTGTCAGCAAGAAGCAGGAATGAGTTTCTGTGCAACACAAGTGCTTTGGGGAGAGGAGAACTGGATTAAACTCACCCTGGAAATGACCAAAGCGATACGTACAGAGAAAGCAAGATCTTTTATCCGTTCCCTCTGTGTGCAGTTACTCCTCTTCAGAGCCACTCGCTATCCCACAGGACTACAGAAGCTTGTATCACTTAATGCATCGCTTGTAAGCACCCAGTGACGATAACATGAAAACCCATCCCATCCGACAGAGCTGTCTGGTGACAGTGAATTCTCCAACCCTCCCTCAGCCCCGAGTTAAGAAATGCAGCAGTCCTTTTATTAAAAATCAGGATACAGTTCAACATAACGCCAGTGTTTACACCCGATCTCTCTAGTAGTTCCAGGATCGCTGTTGTTTTACATATCATTAGCAACCAAAGGAGTCAGTAGCATAAAGATATCAGTTCACTCGCTCATTTCAAAAAAAAAATAAAATGAATGCCCCTATGCTTCCAAGGAAACACTGTCCATGATCAGTTTGTTTTCTGTTGGCCTTGGTCTAAGAAGCAAGAGTTTTCACCATCATCTTGCAGGCAGATCTTATCTTCCTAAGAGCAATTGTTCTGTTTGCTTTCTCTTACAGGGCAGGTCTCCACGAAGCCTGACAGCACTAATAAAATAACCCTAAAAGAAATCCCAGTTGATTTTTCCTGTGATTTTTCTAGAATATCAGAACTATTTGAAAGCTGTTTAATTACTTGAGTTGAAACGAAAGTGTGCGGGGAAGGACCTTGATTCACACAATTTGGCAAAAAGATCACGACTTGTCCAACAGCTGCAAGAAGCACACACAGGCTTTCTCTTTGCTCCCCCGAAGCATCCAGCGGTGCTGCGGGAGGGCTGCATGGTCCTGCCCTCGTTCCCCTTCCAGTTGTTTTAGCTGTTCCGATTGCTGCTGCCTGCTTCCTTCCCTCCTCAAGTCATCCAAAGCAGAGAGCAGCCTCAGTGCTGGAAGAGCAGCTTGGCAAAAGCAGGAGGAGTCCAGCCAGCAGAAGATTTACTTTATTAAGATAAACATGGTCTAAAGGCTCCACATTATCTTTAAAAATAAACACAGTAAGAAATACGAAAACAAACTGGCTTTGCTACGGGTAGGTCAGGTTCAGATGTTCTCAGAAGATCTTCCCAGCCATAAAATATACCTTTCCCCTACCGTGCCCATCAAGGAGGATGGAAAGACAGTTCACTACGCAAGATCAGCAGCGTACCTGTTGCGTGCCCTCCCACATTCAGCAAACGATACATCTGCTACCCTTCAAGGCAGATCAAAGTTTTAAGAACACCCCTGTGAAGGAGGAGCGGGAGGGGACAGGGACAGGTAATTCAGTTTCTGTAGGGAACATCTAAAAGGCTTGACACGACGGCTGTGCTGGCTCCCCCGCTTTAATGGTTGTTCTTTGCTGCTTCTTTAGCAGCAAGAATCAGAGGAGTGAGACTAGAAAGAGGCTTTGCAATTTTCAGGAACTGGTGCTAGGAAGAGGAAAAAGGAAAAAAAAAGGTTACATTTCTCAGAACATGTCCCAAAAGCCTGGTGTTTACACAAAATATCAGGACCTAGACCTGTATGAACTCCAACAACCTCCAAGCAGGCGAAACAAAAAAGGCACGATGAGCAAGAAAGTTCACCGTGACTTTTGGGCCTCACCTGAACTGATAAAGAGCTTTGCACCCAACACATCCTAGTTTCTCCAATGTTTATACACTCTCAAGACCAAGCAAGTTCTCCCAGGAAATAAATTCATGCAAAATCTACAGTGAAATTCTTTGTGGAAGGGAGGTGTAAGTAAAAGCAACCTGTGCAGTTCCAAAACATTGCACAGGGCTTCCTGCAGCAATCATCTCTCCATTCTTCCTTTCCTGTCACCACAGATCTGCTGAAAACAATGCCTTGGCCTTCTAAAGCTATTAGAAATTTTCAGAACAGCTGGGACTGAGGAGCACAGCAGGGAATTCACAACAGGACCAGTCAGGCCATCTCCTATACCAGGTGCTCTGTTCTGTTAAACAATATTGATTATCGAGCACGCAACAAGCAGTAGGTGGTGTCACAAAGTGCTTCTTGCAGCACATGTGGTGTTTGTTTCAGGGGCAAGGCTTAAAACATAACATCTGGAACAGAGGAAGGAGTTTTCCCTGTGTTCAGGGTTAAGTGGAAAGCTTGCAATACTCCAGCCTCGCAGAGAAAGTCTAGGTTGGGGACAGAGACTGACACAAAACAGCTAATCAGACGAGTGGAGGCATGAAGCCCACAAGCTGTTCAGAAAACCCAAAATAATTAAGTCCCCCAGGACTTCTGAGCACCAGAAGGGATCAACCACCCAATCTGAACACACTTCAGAGGTGGAAAAATCCGAGGCTAAAAGGTAAAGGCAGGCAGAAATGCTGCAGTCCCAATGTTCTCCTGCCCCAAGGAACACAACCCTGCTGCTGTCTGATACTCTGGAGCTGGCAAGTCCAGGAGAAAAAGTCAGCTTTCATCTACTGCCATTCTTTCTGCCGGTGATTAATGCTTCATTAGTGTCTCAGAAAGGCAGCAGCACTCCCAAAGCTGAACCCAGTAGACAAACTAAAGGAAAGAAAGGAACACCAAAAAAGAGACAACTGTCTCACAGTCGACATCTGAGGGCCCCATCATCACCGATTTATTTTACAAAGAGATGAAGCACATTTTCCACCCCCGTGGGAGGTCTGACAAAAGGAAACACATGAACACTCCTCATCTGTGTTGGTAAAAAGCCTGGCAGCTTCGTCCTTCACTTTCACCACGAGTCCAGACAAAGACACCAGGTTTTCAGTGAAATAACTGAGGATTTCTCACAAGCTTGGTTCCATCACCTCTGCAGGAAGAGCTGTATCTGGCAAAATGTGTTAACGCCAAACTGCTGCAGTTAATGCAAGACGTGCCCCTTGCAGAAAGCTTTGGGAACTCTCCCCCAGAAGGGAGACAACCAGAGCATTCGATAGCTGGAAGCCCTCCTGTTATCCAAACGGGAACAAGCACGGCTAGACCGCAACACCACAGCCAGATGTTAGGGTGAGCTGCGTGAAGAAGCCACGGGAATTAAGGGGCTCAGCAGTTGGCAGGCTCGGGGCACGGCAATTATTTGAGGTTGGTTACAGAACACGCTGCACAGCTGCTGCCAGTAGCAAGTACAGCACAAAAAGGAAAGTACTCTGTTAACGCTTCGTTAGGGATTTGGGGTTTTTTGGTTGGTTGGTTTTGGTTTTTTTTGTTCGTTTCTTCATGGTAAATTATCTCTGCTGTGCTTGTGACTTCAGATGACGCGGTATTTAAGACCCCAAATGACATTGCTCCACATGCCTATTCTCACTCTAGAATGCTGAATTCCGTCCCGTTCCCCGGCACTTACCTGGAGCAGCTCTTTTGCAGAACCTCTTTTTTCCACGTCCATTTCAAGACAGCGATTTAGGAAGTCTCGGAATATGGGTGAAAGCTTTTCTGGATTCTGCAGTTCCGGAGTCCCGTTAGTAGCAATGAGATACAGGGCCTAAAGCAAAGCAAGCACCAAAGAAACAGGAGGTTACGAAGGTCAGACTCCAGCTGCAGATTACAGAGGCACCCATTTTTCCTCTCCCTCCCCACAGTTCAATGGGGAAAAACAAAACCAAAACAAACCCTTATCAGGGTGACGAAGAAATGCTTAAGTTTCAGCAAAGAGAAGAGCTGCCGGCCCTATTTTTATGTGGATGGGATCCAATCCTTTCTTGCTTTACCCTTGTAATCTGGGTTTGGATCCTGCAGCCCTCTCAAGGGATTAAGAGGACAAAACCAGCAGTCCAGACTGTGTTTACAGAGGGAAGTTGGCTGGCACAGCTCTGCCAGTGCTCGACTCCTGCAATAACTATATCCTCATGGGAAGGTACCCCTGAAGAAACAGGAGGCTTTCTTCTCTCGATACTTTGCCCAAATGCACAAGGCCTAAAAAGTCAATACTCTAAAGATGCAGTTGGTCCTTTACAAAAGATGGCCAGTAGGTTCTCAAGCAGCACTTAACACCCTACAGAAACAAGTGGAGTCGTTTTGCTGCTGCTTGGGAATGAAGAATTCTCTAAGAATCAGGAAATTCAGAATTCATCCACTGCAAAATTTTACTATTAAAAGAAAATCGCTAGATGCCTTTTAAAAGGAAACAGACATCTGGCAGAGGCCTTCTGAGCTCACTGCTCATCACATCTCAAGGTAGAGGTCTGATAGCCTGGGAACTGCAACAAGTTAAGTTAAATGAGAGCAAAGCACCCCGTTGCTTAGCCATCCTCATTTAACTCCATACCAACTTTTTCCTTTCGCATTTCTTCACTGCTGCGCTTCTCTCCCAAAATCATCTCCAGTAAAAGAGGTGGAAACAAGTTAAACAGAATTGTTCTAGATCCCTTCGTCCTGTTTAGCTTAGAAAAAAAGCCATAAAACTGGCTTACACCAAGAACAGCCGCATTCCTACAAACTGATAGAATTTCCCCTTTCATTAAAGAATACGAAGGGAAAGACACCAGCAGGGGCAAAGCCTGACTAAAGGCTTGTTAAACCTGGAGCTTTACTGGGAGCATGCAAAGAGGAACAATGCACCAGCAAGAAAAAGCCCTGTTTATAAAAGAGTAATGTGGTATTCTTTGAATTCAAGGACAGCTCTCTTCCCCACTCACAAGGATTTAAGAAGCCGGGCACTCTGGGGCCAGAAGGTGCCCCTATCGGCCTCTCCAGAAAGGGGGGAATTATGGATGCACCACATCATTAACTCAGACCCTACCTGAAGGTCTGCAACAGGAACAGCCTGTGCCCTCTGCCACCCAGAACCAGTCATGGCTTCTAACTTAAATGACCACAATCTTCTCACTACAGCATCTAAGGAGACGTGTAGCTGCATGTGATGAAACCACAGCGGAGGTTCACCTGCCTCCTCCAGAGCCCAGGTTAACCAGCAGGCTCAGCGAAGGCCTGAGGGCAAAAAAAAGGCACTCGCTTACTCTCAGGGGGTTTTCATTGAGGTAGGGGGGTTCTCCTTCGATCATCTCGATGGCCATTATCCCCAGTGACCAGATGTCCACTTTGGGCCCGTAGGCTTTTCGTGTCACCACTTCAGGCGCCATCCAGTACGGGGTCCCCACCATGGTGCTGCGCTTGCTCTGTTCGGGAGTGATCTGGGCACAGAAGCCAAAGTCAGCTGGAAAAGCAAAGAAGGAGGGAAGAAAAAGTTAGAAATCAGCAGGTTTCTCCAAAAACAACACGTACTGATGCCAATGCTGTGGTACAAGCTAGCCTGTTGCACTGCCTGCTACATTGCTGCTGCAAAGGAGGCCCTGGTTTTGTGGTTAACAAGGTGTTCAGGAGTAAGCTTCTAAATCTGACTCGCTGAGGCCATCAACATCACAGAGCTGCTCACTTGTCGATGTGATGTGATGGTGATCAGTAAAGAGCTGTACATGGATGCTGTGAAACGTGGCAGTGCAGCATTTGGCAGCTGTAATACACTGTGTAACACATGCTCTCAAGCCTGTTCCTGGGTCTGTGAAAACAGAAACCAATGCCCAGTCTGTCCTCCCTCCACCCACACCCACCAGCATTATCTGGTCGTATTTTCAGTCCCAGAGATAGTATTTCCCCAGAAGATGTACCATCTCTCAAACACGATTTGCTTTCTAGAGCAAATACTGTGTTCAGAATAAATTTAAGTACCTAATTTGGTACTTATTATTTTCTTTGAGAAGACAGAAAGCTGGAGAGCCTTCCTGTGGAAATTGCTTGGCCCTGTCTTATTTGCATTTGACTTTCCAAAAGATCACAGAATAATAGAATCATAGGAAAATTAAGGTTGGAAAAGCCCTCCAAGATCACCTGGTCCAACCATCCCCCTACGAACAATGTCACCCACGAAACCACGTCCCCAAGCACCACGTCCAACCTTGCCTTGAACACCCCCAGGGACAGGGACTCCACCACCTCCCTGGGCAACGCGTCCCAATGCCTGACCGCTCTTTCTGAGAAGAAACGTCTCCTAATTGTTTTAATTGGTGAAGAGTAGCACTCTTTGTTCAATTCTTTGTTTTAATTGTTGAAGAGTAAGGGCATGACGTTTCCATTTTTCCACTCACCAGTGACATCACCCGACTGCCAGGACTTTTCAACTGTGATGGAGAGCGGCTTGGCAACCCCATCAGCCAGTTCCCTCAGGACCCTGGGATTCATGTCACCAGGTCCCATAGACCTGGACCTGTTTACATTCAGCAGGTGGTCTCGAACCTGCTCTTCACTTACCGTGGGTGGGACTTTGCTCCCCCAGCCTCCACCTACAGGTTCAGGGAAATGAAAGACTTGGGAAGCCCATCTACCAGTGCAGACGGAGGCAAAGAAGTTGCTGAGTACCTCAGCCTTCTCCGTGTCTGTCGTTACCAATTACTCAGGTATAGAAACTCACTCCTAATATAAGAAATTAGCCACCTCTAATCGCTTCCACACTACTATTTTCACCCCTCAGTTTATTTTCACAAATGTTAAAGGCGCATGGTGGCCCCTGGGGACTCCTCCTGTCAGCCCAGCGCAGCAGCCCGAAGGGAGCTGGGTCCTCTCTTGTGCTCTTCCTCGAGGCTCTGTGCAGAGGGGCTGACACCTCTCGCACAAGGGCTGGCGGGTGGGAAAGAAACACGCACACAAGCCCTGAATATCAGCAAGAGTTCTTTATTGCCAGGTGTTTGGTGGCTCCAAGCTAATGCCTGGGATGGAGCCTGCGCGACGAGGAGTAGGGAGCTCGCCGGGCCCTGCTGCGTAGCTACCGGTGTTCTCTCATGGCACGCAGCAGAGAGCTGCCGGGGTAGTCCCAGGTCTGATGTGGCCGAGGTGGATCCACTTCCATGGGTTCCTCCGCCTCTTCTTGTGGATCCACCTCCATGGGCTCCACGGTGTCAGGCAGGAGGACAAGCCAGTCCTTGCCTGGGACTGCCCACACGGGATGCCTCCCATCAGCTGTGTTCTCCGGCCAGGGTGCCGAACGAGGGGGTCGCCCAGTTCCATTGCCTGGTCCCATGCCACTCTCCACTTGATATTCATTCGTGGGTTTCACGCCGCCATCTCTTTTACGGCCACGGCTGGGTCCCTCGCTGCGATCTGGCCGATGGGCACGCCTCTGCTCCCCACGGCTCTCCGCATCACGCTCCCGTCTTCGCTCCACACCACCACTGCACCTCTGGTTAGGCCCAGGCCCCCTGCTGCTGGATGTCTGAGGGGCCGGCCTGTTCCCCGCATCGCTGCGGTGCCAGTGATATCTCCAATAATCGTCTCTGGGCCGGGCAGCAGACTTCCCCCAGGCACTGATGTCTTTTGTGCCGCAGGTGCTGTCCCTCTGCCCATGAGACATCTTTCTCCCATTAGCTGCCATCTTCTCGGTGCTTCCTCAGATCGCTTCGCGGTCCTCACACCGAGGAGGGCTGCCGCTCGCCTTGCTCCTTTCTCTGGCCTTCCTCCTGCCGCTTACGCTGGCTCTCAGAGGACCGAGTCGCTGAGCAAGTGGCGGGCCAGCGGCAGGGGGCCTCTTTTATAGGGCCCGGGGCAAAGGCGTGACAGCGGTGGCCACTGTGACCTCAGCAAGGCTCTGTGATGGAGTGGCCCGTGCGAGGCCAAAGGCGGCTGCGTTGGGAGAGGCCTGGAAGATGCCCTCATGTGGACAAGGAGGAGGGCTGGGGGGGCTGAGGGGCCCCTTTTCTGGGGCTGGCTCCCCCCCAGGCCATTTGGCTTGACAGAGAGAAAGGCTGCCCCATGCAATCCTGCCTCAACCCATTTTTTCTCCCCATCTCCAAGGCTTAGAATCTCTGGTTAACAAAAGAAAACTCCATCAACAAAACCAAACCAGACCCATTCAAAAGGCTAAAGCGGTCACAGCTGAAGTACCCATCTTCAGGAGATCTTTGATCTGTTTGAGGGCAGCACAGCCCCAGGAATTGGAGGGGAGCAGCCAGGTTAAGCCCGGCAAGCTCACGGAGTTCAAGCTCTAAATTCTCCCAAAAGATGAGCCTCGGGACCAAAACTTGGGACCCTTCTGGGCAATAAAAATCAGGGATGCAGGAAAAACATCACTTATATAAAGTGCAGCAGTTTTCCCTGAAGCATGCGATAATAACCCTCTCTTCCTCTCTTGTACCTACCAGCGTATTGCCTCTGCTCCTGCTCATTCCCCCCACTTCGCTCCCAAATAATAAGACCCTGCAGAACTGTTCCCACCAGTGAAAACGATAAATTTAGGTATGAAAAAGTAAAAGTTTAAAGATCCAGGGCAGGTTTTGTGTGTCCCAGTGCATATTTAGCCTTGGGACACCCCTCTGAGATAACCACAGGTACATTTCCCTCCCGTGCAGGTGGAAAAAAAAGGCAGCAGTGGGATGAGAGGACTGGGGTTGGGAAGCATTTTGCAGCCACGAGGTTTCAACCAGGACCTCTGCAGAAGCTCCTCTCCTTTGCCATGGGACTAAAATAAAATAAAATAAAATAAAATAAACACTCAAGTAATGGTGTTGAGGGAAATACTGGCAGAGCCACCAGCCCCGTTACCACTTTTTCAGGCACTTTTGGGGTACGTTACCAGGCCCTCCGGTCTGCCTGGTGCCCGGCTTTGTGAAGTTTCACGAGGGGAGCAGCAGGATGCAGGATGACACAGTTTGGCTGCCGGGCTCTCATGGGACAAGGACATGGACATGGGATGCACATCGCAGCAGTGCCACCACCAACTAGTTTGCCAGCTCCCCCTTCCAGACGTTCCCTTTTCTTCCAGCTCCCCCTCCGACGTGGGGCTCAGCACCCAAATGGCTTGTGAGAGCTCGGCAGGGCTCCCAGCGCCAGGAGGCTGAGCTGGGAAAGTCCTCTTCACGTTAGGCTTGGTTTCTTGGACTTCCAGCACCCAGCTCTGCCCTACAGCCACAAGCGGATAAAATCCTACAGCAGGGGGCTTGTGGGGGCACACGTGTCCTCCCCTTAATATTCCTTAACCCAAGCTGGGACGAGGCACTTGCACAATTATGTAGGTGATAAACTCCTGCTCTTGTCATCAGCCTCACCCTACTGACCCCACATGTAAAAGTGATGCTGGGGAGGGCAGCTTTAGGGACCGATCCCAAATCCTCCCCCGTTTCCTCCTCTGCACCTGGAGCCGCAGACACCAAGCTCTGCCTGGGGAGACAACAGGCAACCAGGAGGGTCAATTTCACCACCTGCCTCCTCCTCTTCCTCCTCAAGCTGGGCTCTACATCCTGCTTCCACACTGGTGTTTCTCAGAGCATTAATGACTTCCAAACAGGTTAAAATAAGCAGTAGAAATCACACTTTCTGCATCAGCTTTCAGTGTAAAGTCACTTTGCTCTATCAAGTAAGATCTAATTAAAACAGATCAGAGAAACACAACTCCTTCAAGCACCCCCCCATTCATTTCTGCAAGCGTCATTGAAACAAAGGGGAGGAGAAGCAGGTCATTCATTCAGGTTTTATTTAAGGTTTCAGCTTTGCTTTCTAAATGGCTGAGCTGACCCTAACAAACCGGGCACTACCGGAGAGTTACACCAAGGCAGTACAAAGAAAGAGAAACACGTTTTCCAGCTGATTTTAAAACGGCAAATGTCCTTGTTATTTCCCAGCAGGACAAGACACACAGACATCTGGCAGCAGGTCAGATTAGCTCCAGCTCACTTAGCACGGGTTGTTGCTCAAAGACATAAGGCTCAGTCCTCACTCTGAGCACCCCTTCATTGCACAGGAGCCCCCCGCTCCTTCCTGCTCCCAAACAGGATGCCTCAATCCACCGCAGGCTGCTCCAGCACCCTCCAAATTTCCTCAGCAGTTGGGAAACTGAGCTTTTACCTTTTGCTTCCACCTACACCTGCAACCATCCTCTTCCTCAGACCAACACCATCCTCTGTTGCCCTCCCACCCCTTTCCTGGGGGCATCCATTTCGGCTGCAAGTTTCCATCGCTGTTCTGCCACCAGCGGCAGCTCCCTGCTTCTCCAAGACCCCAGCCTTGATGCTGAGAGCTGTCATTAGCAGCAAACCATGAGATCCGCCCTAGGACATTATCTGTACGCTCAATCCAGTGTGTTTACAGCCCCAAAATACATCCACATGTTCTCTATTACTATCAAAATAAGCCACTGAAAAGTCTCCGTATTTTATGCTAGGGAGACAAACAGACTCAGCCTTCACCTTTGACAGCTTCCATATGAAAGATGCTGGGGAATCTGTAAGCTCATAATTAAGAAAGGCGTTCAAATACGTACCATTCTTCTTGGACTTTGGGCTGGACCTTTCACTGCCAGCTGAGCTCAGCAAACTTGAAGTACCAGCAGCCTACAGGCCACTTCAGCCCATCCTTGCATGGTAAATATCATCTGGTGATACCAACCCGTGATACCTTGAGACAGACACGTTAGGATACTAACGGAGATCTCAGCTCAGAAGCGATCTCAGCTCAGCCAGCCCCTCTCACCCAAACTCTTGGCCCCACTGAACTTAAATCAATCATTTGTTTAAATAAAACCTAGGGCTGCAGTAACACAACTCCATATCAGCTCTTTAAATATAAGAAGCTTGAAATGCACCAGCTGCTTCTTAAATACGACAATCTTCAGTGCTTTGGAAAAAAAAGAGATGAGTTTTACCTTCCGCCACCACCAGGAGCTCTGGGAGCTGTAGCACATTGTGCCATTTCGGCACCTAACCTGATGGGGTTGCTGAGGATCCCTTAAAAAGGAAGCAGGTTTTCAGGGTGGATAGTCAAACAACTGAATATTTCATGTTCTCATATAGAAGAGAGAATCTAATAATCAAATAAATAAGGGCTGTGATTTAAAATGGTTCAGACTCAGTGAAATTAGTTCATGCAGTAGGTATATTAAAAATATATATTAAAAAATGCCACCAAATCAGTTCTCTTGTTGGAATTTGCTTTCACATCCCAGCAGTAAGGATGCACTCAGAAAAAAAAAAAAAGAAAAAAAAAAAAGCCACAGAGGAAAATTTTAAGTCAGACACTTGTGCTAACAGCTCTCTGTAGTGACCAGAAAGTGCTGTAAGAGGCTATGCAGAAGCTGCCACCAGTGCTGAAGCTGGGCGATGCCCAGATGAACCTAAGAGTAGAGAAAAGGATCCATATCTCAGAAAAAAATATATACCTCATTCTCCTAAGCTAACTAAATTTTATTTATTTTTTTAAGATTTCTGAGAACGTGAAAACATGATGTGTCTGTTAACTTGGAATTGGGGCTAGGTACAAAGTAGCAAGTCAAACTCTTTCGCATCATAGACAGGTAAAAAATAAAATAAAACAGATGACATGTCTACAGTCACTGTCTTACAGCTTCCCAGTGCATAGCTCTCAGTCCTCACCAAACCAGTAAGGACCAATTCACAGCTGAACTCAATGAGACAGAAGCACATCACAGGCTTAAGAATGGGGAGAAACAGTCACTCCTGCAGATTCCTTTCCAATAGGCAACAGAGAATCCAGCAGAGTAACTTAAATACAAGTCACCCTTTTTACCATTTTTCCTCCTGCAGAAAAATAAGCTCACGGATTTGCTCGCAGGTAGGGCACATCTGCATTACCACTCTCATCTCAAAGGGGTGTCAAGGATGGAGTGGGAAGGGAAGGCGAAGGGAAGTCAGCAACATTCAATAAATTCATGGATCAGGTTTAATCCTGTGCTGTCCAAAAAAGTCAATTGGTGGGTCGGTAAAACCAGAGCCACATTAGATTTTAGACCTAGTGAGCTCTAGCCCATCATTCCTTCCACCGCACACATGGCATTTTGAGACTTGCATAGAAAATAAAACCAAACTCCTCACCAAAGAGAATTATCCGAGGGCAGTGGCCTTCCCTTTCCCGATCTCCACCCCAGCCCCAAGCAGAGGAGCTCATCAAGAGATCAGGTCCCCCCCAGGGCTGGCAGCTTTGCTGCTCTGCCCAAGGAATTCATCTTGTAAGGGGAAATTTTTCATATTACATGAAGATGAAGAATATATACAAGGGGAGGAAGGCAGAAGATTTGGCAATGGGCTTCAGACGTTACAGCCTCACGTCAGACAGTGGCCACCCTGTAGCCTGAAGGATGGGAGAAGACACCAAAAAAGCAAGGGACCTTACAGGCTTTATCTACGCCTGTAAAACCAGTGCAAGGGCTGTCACGTATCGCAGAGTGAATGGGGAAAAATATATGTATATATTTCAATCACAAGCCCAGGGCAGGGAGGAAAGGACTGATCCAGCAGCAGGTGTCAGCAAGAAGCAGGAATGAGTTTCTGTGCAACACAAGTGCTTTGGGGAGAGGAGAACTGGATTAAACTCACCCTGGAAATGACCAAAGCGATACGTACAGAGAAAGCAAGATCTTTTATCCGTTCCCTCTGTGTGCAGTTACTCCTCTTCAGAGCCACTCGCTATCCCACAGGACTACAGAAGCTTGTATCACTTAATGCATCGCTTGTAAGCACCCAGTGACGATAACATGAAAACCCATCCCATCCGACAGAGCTGTCTGGTGACAGTGAATTCTCCAACCCTCCCTCAGCCCCGAGTTAAGAAATGCAGCAGTCCTTTTATTAAAAATCAGGATACAGTTCAACATAACGCCAGTGTTTACACCCGATCTCTCTAGTAGTTCCAGGATCGCTGTTGTTTTACATATCATTAGCAACCAAAGGAGTCAGTAGCATAAAGATATCAGTTCACTCGCTCATTTCAAAAAAAAAATAAAATGAATGCCCCTATGCTTCCAAGGAAACACTGTCCATGATCAGTTTGTTTTCTGTTGGCCTTGGTCTAAGAAGCAAGAGTTTTCACCATCATCTTGCAGGCAGATCTTATCTTCCTAAGAGCAATTGTTCTGTTTGCTTTCTCTTACAGGGCAGGTCTCCACGAAGCCTGACAGCACTAATAAAATAACCCTAAAAGAAATCCCAATTGATTTTTCCTGTGATTTTTCTAGAATATCAGAACTATTTGAAAGCTGTTTAATTACTTGTGTTGAAACGAAAGTGTGCGGGGAAGGACCTTGATTCACACAATTTGGCAAAAAGATCACGACTTGTCCAACAGCTGCAAGAAGCACACACAGGCTTTCTCCTTGCTCCCCCGAAGCATCCAGCGGTGCTGCGGGAGGGCTGCATGGTCCTGCCCTCGTTCCCCTTCCAGTTGTTTTAGCTGTTCCGATTGCTGCTGCCTGCTTCCTTCCCTCCTCAAGTCATCCAAAGCAGAGAGCAGCCTCAGTGCTGGAAGAGCAGCTTGGCAAAAGCAGGAGGAGTCCAGCCAGCAGAAGATTTACTTTATTAAGATAAACATGGTCTAAAGGCTCCACATTATCTTTAAAAATAAACACAGTAAGAAATACGAAAACAAACTGGCTTTGCTACGGGTAGGTCAGGTTCAGATGTTCTCAGAAGATCTTCCCAGCCATAAAATATACCCTTCCCCTACCGTGCCCATCAAGGAGGATGGAAAGACAGTTCACTACGCAAGATCAGCAGCGTACCTGTTGCGTGCCCTCCCACATTCAGCAAACGATACATCTGCTACCCTTCAAGGCAGATCAAAGTTTTAAGAACACCCCTGTGAAGGAGGAGCGGGAGGGGACAGGGACAGGTAATTCGGTTTCTGTAGGGAACATCTAAAAGGCTTGACACGACGGCTGTGCTGGCTCCCCCGCTTTAATGGTTGTTCTTTGCTGCTTCTTTAGCAGCAAGAATCAGAGGAGTGAGACTAGAAAGAGGCTTTGCAATTTTCAGGAACTGGTGCTAGGAAGAGGAAAAAGGAAAAAAAAAGGTTACATTTCTCAGAACATGTCCCAAAAGCCTGGTGTTTACACAAAATATCAGGACCTAGACCTGTATGAACTCCAACAACCTCCAAGCAGGCGAAACAAAAAAGGCACGATGAGCAAGAAAGTTCACCGTGACTTTTGGGCCTCACCTGAACTGATAAAGAGCTTTGCACCCAACACATCCTAATTTCTCCAATGTTTATACACTCTCAAGACCAAGCAAGTTCTCCCAGGAAATAAATTCATGCAAAATCTACAGTGAAATTCTTTGTGGAAGGGAGGTGTAAGTAAAAGCAACCTGTGCAGTTCCAAAACATTGCACAGGGCTTCCTGCAGCAATCATCTCTCCATTCTTCCTTTCCTGTCACCACAGATCTGCTGAAAACATTGCCTTGGCCTTCTAAAGCTATTAGAAATTTTCAGAACAGCTGGGACTGAGGAGCACAGCAGGGAATTCACAACAGGACCAGTCAGGCCATCTCCTATACCAGGTGCTCTGTTCTGTTAAACAATATTGATTATCGAGCACGCAACAAGCAGTAGGTGGTGTCACAAAGTGCTTCTTGCAGCACATGTGGTGTTTGTTTCGGGGGCAAGGTTTAAAACATAACATCTGGAACAGAGGAAGAAGTTTTCCCTGTGTTCAGGGTTAAGTGGAAAGCTTGCAATACTCCAGCCTCGCAGAGAAAGTCTAGGTTGGGGACAGAGACTGACACAAAACAGCTAATCAGACGAGTGGAGGCATGAAGCCCACAAGCCGTTCAGAAAACCCAAAATAATTAAGTCCCCCAGGACTTCTGAGCACCAGAAGGGATCAACCACCCAATCTGAACACACTTCAGAGGTGGAAAAATCCGAGGCTAAAAGGTAAAGGCAGGCAGAAATGCTGCAGTCCCAATGTTCTCCTGCCCCAAGGAACACAACCCTGCTGCTGTCTGATACTCTGGAGCTGGCAAGTCCAGGAGAAAAAGTCAGCTTTCATCTACTGCCATTCTTTCTGCCGGTGATTAATGCTTCATTAGTGTCTCAGAAAGGCAGCAGCACTCCCAAAGCTGAACCCAGTAGACAAACTAAAGGAAAGAAAGGAACACCAAAAAAGAGACAACTGTCTCACAGTCGACATCTGAGGGCCCCATCATCACCGATTTATTTTACAAAGAGATGAAGCACATTTTCCACCCCCGTGGGAGGTCTGACAAAAGGAAACACATGAACACTCCTCATCTGTGTTGGTAAAAAGCCTGGGAGCTTTGTCCTTCACTTTCACCACGAGTCCAGACAAAGACACCAGGTTTTCAGTGAAATAACTGAGGATTTCTCACAAGCTTGGTTCCATCACCTCTGCAGGAAGAGCTGTATCTGGCAAAATGTGTTAACGCCAAACTGCTGCAGGTAATGCCAGACGTGCCCCTTGCAGAAAGCTTTGGGAACTCTCCCCCAGAAGGGAGACAACCAGAGCATTCGATAGCTGGAAGCCCTCCTGTTATCCAAATGGGAACAAGCACGGCCAGACCGCAACACCACAGCCAGATGTTAGGGTGAGCTGCATGAAGAAGCCACGGGAATTAAGGGGCTCAGCAGTTGGCAGGCTCGGGGCACGGCAATTATTTGAGGTTGGTTACAGAACACGCTGCACAGCTGCTGCCAGTAGCAAGTACAGCACAAAAAGGAAAGTACTCTGTTAACGCTTCGTTAGGGATTTGGGGTTTTTTGGTTGGTTGGTTTTGGTTTTTTTTGCTCGTTTCTTCATGGTAAATTATCTCTGCTGTGCTTGTGACTTCAGATGATGCAGTATTTAAGACCCCAAATGACATTTCTCCGCGTGCCTATTCTCACTCTAGAATGCTTAATTCCGTCCTGTTCCCCAGCACTTACCTGGAGCAGCTCTTTTGCAGAACCTCTTTTTTCCACGTCCATTTCAAGACAGCGATTTAGGAAGTCTCGGAATATGGGTGAAAGCTTTTCTGGATTCTGCAGTTCCGGAGTCCCGTTAGTAGCAATGAGATACAGGGCCTAAAGCAAAGCAAGCACCAAAGAAACAGGAGGTTACGAAGGTCAGACTCCAGCTGCAGATTACAGAGGCACCCATTTTTCCTCTCCCTCCCCACAGTTCAATGGGGAAAAACAAAACCAAAACAAACCCTTATCACGGTGACTAATAAATGCTTAAGTTTCAGCAAAGAGAAGAGCTGCCAGCCCTATTTTTATGTGGATGGGATCCAATCCTTTTTTGCTTTACCCTCGTAATCTGGGTTTGGATCCTGCAGCCCTCTCAAGGGATTAAGAGGACAAAACCAGCAGTCCAGACTGTGTTTACATAGGGAAGTTGGCTGGCACAGCTCTGCCAGTGCTCGACTCCTGCAATAACTATATCCTCATGGGAAGGTACCCCTGAATAATCAGGAGGCTTTGTTCTCTCGATACTTTGCCCAATTGCACAAGGCCTAAAAAGTCAATACTCTAAAGATGCAGTTGGTCCTTTACAAAAGATGGCCAGTAGGTTCTCAAGCAGCACTTAACACCCTACAGAAACAAGTGGAGTCGTTTTGCTGCTGCTTGGGAATGAAGAATTCTCTAAGAATCAGGAAATTCAGAATTCATCCACTGCAAAA
The DNA here is from genome assembly GCF_964211835.1 of Anser anser. NCBI lineage: Eukaryota > Metazoa > Chordata > Aves > Anseriformes > Anatidae > Anser > Anser anser. The sequence continues at coordinate 209,931,984 of NC_139720.1, read as the reverse complement.
TTTTACTATTAAAAGAAAATCGCTAGATGCCTTTTAAAAGGAAACAGACATCTGGCAGAGGCCTTCTGAGCTCACTGCTCATCACATCTCAAGGTAGAGGTCTGATAGCCTGGGAACTGCAACAAGTTAAGTTAAATGAGAGCAAAGCACCCCGTTGCTTAGCCATCCTCATTTAACTCCACACCAACTTTTTCCTTTCGCATTTCTTCACTGCTGCGCTTCTCTCCCAAAATCACCTCCAGTCAAAGAGGTGGAAACAAGTTAAACAGAACTGTTCTAGATCCCTTCGTCCTGTTTAGCTTAAAAAAAAACGAAAAACTGGCTCACACCAAGAACAGCTGCATTCCTACAAACTGATAGAATTTCCCCTTTCATTAAAGAATACGAAGGGAAAGACACCAGCAGGGGCAAAGCCTGATTAAAGGCTAGTTAAACTTGGAGCTTTTTTTGAAATAAATATTGTAAATAAATAAAATTTATTATTTGCAAATAAATAAAATTCTTTAATGCAAATAGGAACAATGCACCAGCAAGAAAAAGCCCTGTTTATAAAAGAGCAATGTGGTATTCTTTGAATTCAAGGACAGCTCTCTTCCCCACTCACAAGGATTTAAGAAGCCAGGCACTCTGGGGCCAGAAGGTGCCCCTGTCAGCCTCTCCAGAAGGGGGGGAATTATGGATGCACCACAGGATTAACTCAGACCCTACCTGAAGGTCTGCAACAGGAAGAGCCTGTGCCCTCTGCCACCCAGAACCAGCCATGGCTTCTAAGTTAAATGACCACAATCTTCTCACTACAGCATCTAAGGAGACGTGTAGCTGCATGTGATGAAACCACAGCGGAGGTTCACCTGCCTCCTCCAGAGCCTAGGTTAACCAGCAGGCTCAGCGAAGGCCTGAAGGCAAAAAAAGGCACTCGCTTACTCTCAGGGGGTTTTCATTGAGGTAGGGGGGTTCTCCTTCGATCATCTCGATGGCCATTATCCCCAGTGACCAGATGTCCACTTTGGGCCCGTAGGCTTTTCGTGTCACCACTTCAGGCGCCATCCAGTACGGGGTCCCCACCATGGTGCTGCGCTTGCTCTGTTCGGGAGTGATCTGGGCACAGAAGCCAAAGTCAGCTGGAAAAGCAAAGAAGGAGGGAAGAAATAGTTAGAAACCAGCAGGTTTCTCCAAAAACAACACGTACTGATGCCACAGCTGTGGTACAAGCTAGCCTGTTGCACTGCCTGCTACATTGCTGCTGCAAAGGAGGCCTGGTTTTGTGGTTAACAAGGTGTTCAGGAGTAAGCTTCTAAATCTGACTCGCTGAGGCCATCAACATCACAGAGCTGCTCACTTGTCGATGTGAAAGCTGGTGATCAGTAAAGAGCTGTACATGGATGCTGTGAAACGTGGCAGTGCAGCATTTGGCAGCTGTAATACACTGTGTAACACATGCTCTCAAGCCTGTTCCTGGGTCTGTGAAAACAGAAACCAATGCCCAGTCTGTCCTCCCTCCACCCACACCCACCAGTATTATCTGGTCGTATTTTCAGTCCCGGAGATAGTATTTCCCCAGAAGATGTACCATCTCTCAAACACGATTTGCTTTCTAGAGCAAATACTGTGTTCAGAATAAATTTAAGTACCTAATTTGGTACTTATTATTTTCTTTGAGAAGACAGAAAGCTGGAGAGCCTTCCTGTGGAAATTGCTTGGCCCTGTCTTATTTGCATTTGACTTTCCAAAAGATCACAGAATAATAGAATCATAGGAAAATTAAGGTTGGAAAAGCCCTCCAAGATCACCTGGTCCAACCATCCCCCTACAAACAATGTCACCCACGAAACCACGTCCCCAAGCACCACGTCCAACCTTGCCTTGAACACCCCCAGGGACAGGGACTCCACCACCTCCCTGGGCAACGCGTCCCAATGCCTGACCGCTCTTTCTGAGAAGAAATGTCTCCTAATTGTTTTAATTGGTGAAGAGTAGCACTCTTTGTTCAATTCTTTGTTTTAATTGTTGAAGAGTAAGGGCATGACGTTTCCATTTTTCCACTCACCAGTGACATCACCCGACTGCCAGGACTTTTCAACTGTGATGGAGAGCGGCTTGGCAACCCCATCAGCCAGTTCCCTCAGGACCCTGGGATTCATGTCACCAGGTCCCATAGACCTGGACCTGTTTACATTCAGCAGGTGGTCTAGAACCTGCTCTGCACTTACAGTGGGTGGGACTTTGCTCCCCCAGCCTTCACCTACGGGTTCAGGGAAATGAAAGACTTGGGAAGCCCATCTACCAGTGCAGACGGACGCAAAGAAGTTGCTGAGTACCTCAGCCTTCTCCGTGTCTGTCGTTACCAATTACTCAGGTATAGAAACTCACTCCTAATATAAGAAATTAGCCACCTCTAATCACTTACACACTACTATTTTCACCCCTCAGTTTATTTTCACAAATGTTAAAGGCGCATGGTGGCCCCTGGGGACTCCTCCTGTCAGCCCAGCGCAGCAGCCCGAAGGGAGCTGGGTCCTCTCTTGTGCTCTTCCTCGAGGCTCTGTGCAGAAGGGCTGACACCTCTCACACAAGGGCTGGAGGATGCGAAAGAAACACGCACACAACCCCTGAATATCGGCAAGAGTTCTTTATTGCCAGGTGTTTGGTGGCTCCAAGCTAATGTCTGGGATGGAGCCTGCGCGACGAGGAGTAGGGAGCTCGCCGGGCCCTGCTGCGTAGCTACCGGTGTTCTCTCATGGCACGCAGCAGAGAGCTGCCGGGGTAGTCCCAGGTCTGATGTGGCCGAGGTGGATCCACTTCCATGGGTTCCTCCGCCTCTTCTTGTGGATCCACCTCCATGGGCTCCACGGTGTCAGGCAGGAGGACAAGCCAGTCCTTGCCTGGGACTGCCCACACGGGATGCCTCCCATCAGCTGTGTTCTCCGGCCAGGGTGCCGAACGAGGGGGTCGCCCAGTTCCATTGCCTGGTCCCATGCCACTCTCCACTTGATATTCATTCGTGGGTTTCACGCCGCCATCTCTTTTACGGCCACGGCTGGGTCCCTCGCTGCGATCTGGCCGATGGGCACGCCTCTGCTCCCCACGGCTCTCCGCATCACGCTCCCGTCTTCGCTCCACACCACCACTGCACCTCTGGTTAGGCCCAGGCCCCCTGCTGCTGGATGTCTGAGGGGCCGGCCTGTTCCCCGCATCGCTGCGGTGCCAGTGATATCTTCGATAATTGTCTCTGGGCCGGGCAGCAGGCTTCCCCCAGGCACTGATGTCTTTTGTGCCGCAGGTGCTGTCCCTCTGCCCATGAGACATCTTTCTCCCATTAGCTGCCATCTTCTCGGTGCTTCCTCAGATCGCTTCGCGGTCCTCACACCGAGGAGGGCTGCCGCTCGCCTTGCTCCTTTCTCTGGCCTTCCTCCTGCCGCTTACGCTGGCTCTCAGAGGACCGAGTCGCTGAGCAAGTGGCGGGCCAGCGGCAGGGGGCCTCTTTTATAGGGCCCGGGGCAAAGGCGTGACAGCGGTGGCCACTGTGACCTCAGCAAGGCTCTGTGATGGAGTGGCCCGTGCGAGGCCAAAGGCGGCTGCGTTGGGAGAGGCCTGGAAGATGCCCTCATGTGGACAAGGAGGAGGGCTGGGGGGGCTGAGGGGCCCCTTTTCTGGGGCTGGCTCCCCCCCAGGCCATTTGGCTTGACAGAGAGAAAGGCTGCCCCATGCAATCCTGCCTCAACCCATTTTTTCTCCCCATCTCCAAGGCTTAGAATCTCTGGTTAACAAAAGAAAACTCCATCAACAAAACCAAACCAGACCCATTCAAAAGGCTAAAGCGGTCACAGCTGAAGTACCCATCTTCAGGAGATCTTTGATCTGTTTGAGGGCAGCACAGCCCCAGGAATTGGAGGGGAGCAGCCAGGTTAAGCCCGGCAAGCTCACGGAGTTCAAGCTCTAAATTCTCCCAAAAGATGAGCCTCGGGACCAAAACTTGGGACCCTTCTGGGCAATAAAAATCAGGGATGCAGGAAAAACATCACTTATATAAAGTGCAGCAGTTTTCCCTGAAGCATGCGATAATAACCCTCTCTTCCTCTCTTGTACCTACCAGCGTATTGCCTCTGCTCCTGCTCATTCCCCCCACTTCGCTCCCAAATAATAAGACCCTGCAGAACTGTTCCCACCAGTGAAAACGCTAAATTTAGGTATGAAAAAGTAAAAGTTTAAAGATCCAGGGCAGGTTTTGTGTGTCCCAGTGCATATTTAGCCTTGGGACACCCCTCTGAGATAACCACAGGTACATTTCCCTCCCGTGCAGGTGGAAAAAAAAGGCAGCAGTGGGATGAGAGGACTGGGGTTGGGAAGCATTTTGCAGCCACGAGGTTTCAACCAGGACCTCTGCAGAAGCTCCTCTCCTTTGCCATGGGACTAAAAATAAAATAAAATAAAATAAAATAAAATAAAATAAAATAAAATAAAATAAAATAAAAACACTCAAGTAATGGTGTTGAGGGAAATACTGGCAGAGCCACCAGCCCCGTTACCACTTTTTCAGGCACTTTTGGGGTACGTTACCAGGCCCTCCGGTCTGCCTGGTGCCCGGCTTTGTGAAGTTTCACGAGGGGAGCAGCAGGATGCAGGATGACACAGTTTGGCTGCCGGGCTCTCATGGGACAAGGACATGGACATGGGATGCACATCGCAGCAGTGCCACCACCAACTAGTTTGCCAGCTCCCCCTTCCAGACGTTCCCTTTTTCTTCCCCCTCCGACGTGGGGCTCAGCACCCAAATGGCTTGTGAGAGCTCGGCAGGGCTCCCAGCGCCAGGAGGCTGAGCTGGGAAAGTCCTCTTCACGTTAGGCTTGGTTTCTTGGACTTCCAGCACCCAGCTCTGCCCTACAGCCACAAGCGGATAAAATCCTACAGCAGGGGGCTTGTGGGGGCACACGTGTCCTCCCCTTAATATTCCTTAATCCAAGCTGGGACGAGGCACTTGCACAATTATGTAGGTGATAAACTCCTGCTCTTGTCATCAGCCTCACCCTACTGACCCCACATGTAAAAGTGATGCTGGGGAGGGCAGCTTTAGGGACCGATCCCAAATCCTCCCCCGTTTCCTCCTCTGCACCTGGAGCCGCAGACACCAAGCTCTACCTGGGGAGACAGCAAGCAGCCAGGAGGGTCCATTTCATCATCTGCCTCCTCCTCTTCCTCCTCAAGCTGGGCTCTACATCCTGCTTCCACACTGGTGTTTCTCAGAGCATTAATGACTTCCAAACAGGTGAAAATAAGCAGTAGAAATCACACTTTCTGCATCAGCTTTCAGTGTAAAGTCACTTTGCTCTATCAAGTAAGATCTAATTAAAACAGATCAGAGAAACACAACTCCTTCAAGCACCCCCCAATTCATTTCTGCAAGCGTCATTGAAACAAAGGGGAGGAGAAGCAGGTCATTCATTCAGGTTTTATTTAAGGTTTCAGCTTTGCTTTCTAAATGGCTGAGCTGACCCTAACAAACCGGGCACTACCGGAGAGTTACACCAAGGCAGTACAAAGAAAGACAAACACGTTTTCCAGCTGATTTTAAAATGGCAAATGCCCTTATTTCCCAGCAGGACAAGACACACAGACACCTGGCAGCAGGTCAGATTAGCTCCAGCTCACTTAGCACGAGTTGTTGCTCAAAGACATAAGGCTCAGTCCTCACTCTGAGCACCCCTTCATTGCACAGGAGCCCCCCGCTCCTTCCTGCTCCCAAACAGGATGCCTCAATCCACCGTAGGCTGCTCCAGCATCCTCCAAATTCCCTCAGCAGTTGGGAAACTGAGCTTTTACCTTTTGCTTCCACCTACACCTGCAACCATCCTCTTCCTCAGACCAACACCATCTTCTGTTGCCCTCCCACCCCTTCCCTGGGGGCATCCATTTCGGCTGCAAGTTTCCGTCCAGCCCCTGCCGGCATCGCTGTTCTGCCACCACCGGCAGCTCCCTGCTTCTCCAAGACCCCAGCCTTGATGCTGAGAGCTGTCATTAGCAGCAAACCATGAGATCCGCCCTAGGACATTATCTATATGCTCAATCCAGTGTGTTTACAACCCCAAAATACATCCACATGTTCTCTATTACTATCAAAATAAGCCACTGAAAAGTCTCCGTATTTTATGCTAGGGAGACAAACAGACTCAGCCTTCACCTTTGACAGCTTCCATATGAAAGATGCTGGGGAATCTGTAAGCTCATAATTAAGAAAGGCGTTCAGATACGTACCATTCTTCTTGGACTTTGGGCTGGACCTTTCACTGCCAGCTGAGCTCAGCAAACTTGAAGTACCAGCAGCCTACAGGCCACTTCAGCCCATCCTTGCATGGTAAATATCATCTGGTGATACCAACCCGTGATACCTTGAGACAGACACGTTCGGATACTAACGGAGATCTCAGCTCAGAAGCGATCTCAGCTCAGCCAGCCCCTCTCACCCAAACTCTTGGCCCCACTGAACTTAAATCAATCATTTGTTTAAAGAAAACCTAGGGCTGCAGTAATCCAGCTCAATATCAGCTCTTTAAATATAGGAAGCTTGAAATGCACCAGCTGCTTCTTAAATACGATATTCTTCAGTGCTTTGGAAAAAAAAGAGATGGGTTTTACCTTCCACCTCCACCAGGAGCTCTGGGAGCTGTAGCACATTGTGCCATTTCGGCACCTAACCTGATAGGGTTGCTGAGGATCCCTTAAAAAGGAAGCAGGTTTTCAGGGTGGATAGTCAAACAACTGAATATTTCATATTCTAATATAGAAGAGAGAATCTAATAATCAAATAAATAATTAAGGGCTGCGATTAAAAATGGTTCAGACTCAGTAAAATTAGTTCATACTGTAGGTATATTAAAATATATTTTAAAATGCTACCAAATCAGTTCTCTTCTCTTGGAAGTTGCGTTCAAATCCCAGCAGTAAGGATGTTCTCAGAAAAAAAAATAAGAATTATTAAGTCAGACACTTGTGCTAACAGCTCTCTGTAGTGACCAGAAAGTGCTGTAAGAGGCTATGCAAAAGCTGCCACCAGTGCTGGAGCTGAGCGATGCCCAGATGAACCTAAGAGTAGAGAAAAGGATCCATCTCTGGACAAAAAAAATGTATCTCATTCTCCTAAACTAACTACATTCTTTTATTTATCTTTTTATTCAAGATTTCTGAGACCATGAAAACACGATGCATCTGTTAACTTGGAACTGGGGCTAGGCACACAGTAGCAAGTCAACTTTCTCATCACAGGTTGGTAAAATAAAAACAGGAGAAGATGACATGTCTACAGTCGCTGTCTTACAGCTTCCCAGAGCACAGCTCTCAGTCCTTACCAAACCAGTAAGGACCAATTCACAGCTGAAGTCAATGAGACAGAAGCACATCACGAGCTTAAGAATGGGGAGAAACAGTCACTCCTGCAGATTCCTTTCCAATAGGCAACAGAGAATCCAGCAGAGTAACTTAAATACAAGTCACCCTTTTTACCATTTTTCCTCCTGCAGAAAAATAAGCTCACGGATTTGCTCGCAGGTAGGGCACATCTGCATTACCGCTCTCACCTCAAAGGGGTGCCAAGGATGGAGTGGGAAGGGAAGGCGAAGGGAAGTCAGCAACACTCAGTACATTCATGGATCAGGTTTAATCCTGTGCTGTCAAAAAATGTCAATTGATGGGTCAATAAGACCAGAGCAACATTAGATTTTAGATCAAGTGAGATCTAGCCCATCATTCCTTCCCATCTACCCCACGCATGGCATTTGAGACTTGCACAGAAAATAAAAGCAAACTCCTCACCAAAGAGAATTATCCGAGGGTAGTGGCCTTCCCTTTCCCGATCTCCACCCCAGCCCCAAGCAGAGGAGCTCATCAAGAGATCAGGTCCCCCCCAGGGCTGGCAGCTTTGCTGCTCTGCCCAAGGAATTCATCTTGCGAGGGGAAACTCTCCATATTACATGAAGATGAAGAATGTATACAAGGGGAGGAAGGCAGAAGATTTGGCAATGGGCTTCAGACGTTACAGCCTCACGTCAGACAGTGGCCACCCTGTAGCCTGAAGGATGGGAGAAGACACCAAAAAAGCAAGGGACCTTACAGGCTTTATCTACGCCTGTAAAACCAGTGCAAGGGCTGTCACGTATCGCAGAGTGAATGGGGAAAAATATATGTATATATTTCAATCACAAGCCCAGGGCAGGGAGGAAAGGACTGATCCAGCAGCAGGTGTCAGCAAGAAGCAGGAATGAGTTTCTGTGCAACACAAGTGCTTTGGGGAGAGGAGAACTGGATTAAACTCACCCTGGAAATGACCAAAGCGATACGTACAGAGAAAGCAAGATCTTTTATCCGTTCCCTCTGTGTGCAGTTACTCCTCTTCAGAGCCACTCGCTATCCCACAGGACTACAGAAGCTTGTATCACTTAATGCATCGCTTGTAAGCACCCAGTGACGATAACATGAAAACCCATCCCATCCGACAGAGTTGTCTGGTGACAGTGAATTCTCCAACCCTCCCTCAGCCCCGAGTTAAGAAATGCAGCAGTCCTTTTATTAAAAATCAGGATACAGTTCAACATAACGCCAGTGTTTACACCCGATCTCTCTAGTAGTTCCAGGATCGCTGTTGTTTTACATATCATTAGCAACCAAAGGAGTCAGTAGCATAAAGATATCAGTTCACTCGCTCATTTCAAAAAAAAAATAATAAAATGAATGCCCCTATGCTTCCAAGGAAACACTGTCCATGATCAGTTTGTTTTCTGTTGGCCTTGGTCTAAGAAGCAAGAGTTTTCACCATCATCTTGCAGGCAGATCTTATCTTCCTAAGAGCAATTGTTCTGTTTGCTTTCTCTTACAGGGCAGGTCTCCACGAAGCCTGACAGCACTAATAAAATAACCCTAAAAGAAATCCCAGTTGATTTTTCCTGTGATTTTTCTAGAAATATCAGAACTATTTGAAAGCTGTTTAATTACTTGAGTTGAAACGAAAGTGTGCGGGGAAGGACCTTGATTCACACAATTTGGCAAAAAGATCACGACTTGTCCAACAGCTGCAAGAAGCACACACAGGCTTTCTCCTTGCTCCCCCGAAGCATCCAGCGGTGCTGCAGGAGGGCTGCATGGTCCTGCCCTCGTTCCCCTTCCAGTTGTTTTAGCTGTTCCGATTGCTGCTGCCTGCTTCCTTCCCTCCTCAAGTCATCCAAAGCAGAGAGCAGCCTCAGTGCTGGAAGAGCAGCTTGGCAAAAGCAGGAGGAGTCCAGCCAGCAGAAGATTTACTTTATTAAGATAAACATGGTCTAAAGGCTCCACATTATCTTTAAAAATAAACACAGTAAGAAATACGAAAACAAACTGGCTTTGCTACGGGTAGGTCAGGTTCAGATGTTCTCAGAAGATCTTCCCAGCCATAAAATATACCCTTCCCCTACCGTGCCCATCAAGGAGGATGGAAAGACAGTTCACTACGCAAGATCAGCAGCGTACCTGTTGCGTGCCCTCCCACATTCAGCAAACGATACATCTGCTACCCTTCAAGGCAGATCAAAGTTTTAAGAACACCCCTGTGAAGGAGGAGCGGGAGGGGACAGGGACAGGTAATTCGGTTTCTGTAGGGAACATCTAAAAGGCTTGACACGACGGCTGTGCTGGCTCCCCCGCTTTAATGGTTGTTCTTTGCTGCTTCTTTAGCAGCAAGAATCAGAGGAGTGAGACTAGAAAGAGGCTTTGCAATTTTCAGGAACTGGTGCTAGGAAGAGGAAAAAGGAAAAAAAAAGGTTACATTTCTCAGAACATGTCCCAAAAGCCTGGTGTTTACACAAAATATCAGGACCTAGACCTGTATGAACTCCAACAACCTCCAAGCAGGCGAAACAAAAAAGGCACGATGAGCAAGAAAGTTCACCGTGACTTTTGGGCCTCACCTGAACTGATAAAGATCTTTGCACCCAACACATCCTAGTTTCTCCAATGTTTATACACTCTCAAGACCAAGCAAGTTCTCCCAGGAAATAAATTCATGCAAAATCTACAGTGAAATTCTTTGTGGAAGGGAGGTGTAAGTAAAAGCAACCTGTGCAGTTCCAAAACATTGCACAGGGCTTCCTGCAGCAATCATCTCTCCATTCTTCCTTTCCTGTCACCACAGATCTGCTGAAAACATTGCCTTGGCCTTCTAAAGCTATTAGAAATTTTCAGAACAGCTGGGACTGAGGAGCACAGCAGGGAATTCACAACAGGACCAGTCAGGCCATCTCCTATACCAGGTGCGCTGTTCTGTTAAACAATATTGATTATCGAGCATGCAACAAGCAGTAGGTGGTGTCACAAAGTGCTTCTTGCAGCACATGTGGTGTTTGTTTCGGGGGCAAGGTTTAAAACATAACATCTGGAACAGAGGAAGAAGTTTTCCCTGTGTTCAGGGTTAAGTGGAAAGCTTGCAATACTCCAGCCTCGCAGAGAAAGTCTAGGTTGGGGACAGAGACTGACACAAAACAGCTAATCAGACGAGTGGAGGCATGAAGCCCACAAGCCGTTCAGAAAACCCAAAATAATTAAGTCCCCCAGGACTTCTGAGCACCAGAAGGGATCAACCACCCAATCTGAACACACTTCAGAGGTGGAAAAATCCGAGGCTAAAAGGTAAAGGCAGGCAGAAATGCTGCAGTCCCAATGTTCTCCTGCCCCAAGGAACACAACCCTGCTGCTGTCTGATACTCTGGAGCTGGCAAGTCCAGGAGAAAAAGTCAGCTTTCATCTACTGCCATTCTTTCTGCCGGTGATTAATGCTTCATTAGTGTCTCAGAAAGGCAGCAGCACTCCCAAAGCTGAACCCAGTAGACAAACTAAAGGAAAGAAAGGAACACCAAAAAAGAGACAACTGTCTCACAGTCGACATCTGAGGGCCCCATCATCACAGATTTATTTTACAAAGAGATGAAGCACATTTTCCACCCCCGTGGGAGGTCTGACAAAAGGAAACACATGAACACTCCTCATCTGTGTTGGTAAAAAGCCTGGCAGCTTCGTCCTTCACTTTCACCACGAGTCCAGACAAAGACACCAGGTTTTCAGTGAAATAACTGAGGATTTCTCACAAGCTTGGTTCCATCACCTCTGCAGGAAGAGCTGTATCTGGCAAAATGTGTTAATGCCAAACTGCTGCAGTTAGTGCAAGACGTGCCCCTTCCAGAAAGCTTTGGGAACTCTCCCGCAGAAGGGAGACAACCAGAGCATTCGATAGCTGGAAGCCCTCCTGTTATCCAAACGGGAACAAGCACGGCCAGACCGCAACACCACAGCCAGATGTTAGGGTGAGCTGCGTGAAGAAGCCACGGGAATTAAGGGGCACGGCAGCTGGCAGGATCGGGGCACGGCAATTATTTGAGGTTGGTTACAGAACACGCTGCACAGCTGCTGCCAGTAGCAAGTACAGCACAAAAAGGAAAGTACTCTGTTAACGCTTCGTTAGGGATTTGGGGTTTTTTGGTTGGTTGGTTTTGGTTTTTTTTGCTCGTTTCTTCATGGTAAATTATCTCTGCTGTGCTTGTGACTTCAGATGACGCAGTATTTAAGACCCCAAATGACATTGCTCCACGTGCCTATTCTCACTCTAGAATGCTTAATTCCGTCCCGTTCCCCGGCACTTACCTGGAGCAGCTCTTTTGCAGAACCTCTTTTTTCCACGTCCATTTCAAGACAGCGATTTAGGAAGTCTCGGAATATGGGTGAAAGCTTTTCTGGATTCTGCAGTTCCGGAGTCCCGTTAGTAGCAATGAGATACAGGGCCTAAAGCAAAGCAAGCACCAAAGAAACAGGAGGTTACGAAGGTCAGACTCCAGCTGCAGATTACAGAGGCACCCATTTTTCCTCTCCCTCCCCACAGTTCAATGGGGAAAAACAAAACCAAAACAAACCCTTATCACGGTGACTAATAAATGCTTAAGTTTCAGCAAAGAGAAGAGCTGCCGGCCCTATTTTTATGTGGATGGGATCCAATCCTTTCTTGCTTTACCCTCGTAATCTGGGTTTGGATCCTGCAGCCCTCTCAAGGGATTAAGAGGACAAAACCAGCAGTCCAGACTGTGTTTACATAGGGAAGTTGGCTGGCACAGCTCTGCCAGTGCTCGACTCCTGCAATAACTATATCCTCATGGGAAGGTACCCCTGAAGAAACAGGAGGCTTTCTTCTCTCGATACTTTGCCCAAATGCACAAGGCCTAAAAAGTCAATACTCTAAAGATGCAGTTGGTCCTTTACAAAAGATGGCCAGTAGGTTCTCAAGCAGCACTTAACACCCTACAGAAACAAGTGGAGTCGTTTTGCTGCTGCTTGGGAATGAAGAATTCTCTAAGAATCAGGAAATTCAGAATTCATCCACTGCAAAATTTTACTATTAAAAGAAAATCGCTAGATGCCTTTTAAAAGGAAACAGACATCTGGCAGAGGCCTTTGGAGCTCATCGCTCATCACATCTCAAGGTAGAGGTCTGATAGCCTGGGAACTGCAACAAGTTAAGTTAAATGAGAGCAAAGCACCCCGTTGCTTAGCCATCCTCATTTAACTCCACACCAACTTTTTCCTTTCGCATTTCTTCACTGCTGCGCTTCTCTCCCAAAATCACCTCCAGTCAAAGAGGTGGAAACAAGTTAAACAGAACTGTTCTAGATCCCTTCGTCCTGTTTAGCTTAGAAAAAAAGCCATAAAACTGGCTTACACCAAGAACAGCCGCATTCCTACAAACAGACAGAATTTCCCCCTTCATTAAAGAATATGAAGGGAAAGACACCAGCGGGGCAAAGCCTGACTAAAGGCTTGTTAAACCTGGAGCTTTACTGAGAGCACGCAAAGAGGAACAATGCACCAGCAAGAAAAAGCCCTGTTTATAAAAGAGTAATGTGGTATTCTTTGAATTCAAGGACAGCTCTCTTCCCCACTCACAAGGATTTAAGAAGCCGGGCGCTCTGGGGCCAGAAGGTGCCCCTATCGGCCTCTCCAGAAAGGGGGGAATTATGGATGCACCACATCATTAACTCAGACCCTACCTGAAGGTCTGCAACAGGAAGAGCCTGTGCCCTCTGCCACCCAGAACCAGCCATGGCTTCTAACTTAAATGACCACAATCTTCTCACTACAGCATCTAAGGAGACGTGTAGCTGCATGTGATGAAACCACAGCGGAGGTTCACCTGCCTCCTCCAGAGCCCAGGTTAACCAGCAGGCTCAGCGAAGGCCTGAGGGCAAAAAAAAGGCACTCGCTTACTCTCAGGGGGTTTTCATTGAGGTAGGGGGGTTCTCCTTCGATCATCTCGATGGCCATTATCCCCAGTGACCAGATGTCCACTTTGGGCCCGTAGGCTTTTCGTGTCACCACTTCAGGCGCCATCCAGTACGGGGTCCCCACCATGGTGCTGCGCTTGCTCTGTTCGGGAGTGATCTGGGCACAGAAGCCAAAGTCAGCTGGAAAAGCAAAGAAGGAGGGAAGAAAAAGTTAGAAATCAGCAGGTTTCTCCAAAAACAACACGTACTGATGCCACAGCTGTGGTACAAGCTAGCCTGTTGCACTGCCTGCTACATTGCTGCTGCAAAGGAGGCCCTGGTTTTGTGGTTAACAAGGTGTTCAGGAGTAAGCTTCTAAATCTGACTCGCTGAGGCCATCAACATCACAGAGCTGCTCACTTGTCGATGTGAAGGCTGGTGATCAGTAAAGAGCTGTACATGGATGCTGTGAAACGTGGCAGTGCAGCATTTGGCAGCTGTAATACACTGTGTAACACATGCTCTCAAGCCTGTTCCTGGGTCTGTGAAAACAGAAACCAATGCCCAGTCTGTCCTCCCTCCACCCACACCCACCAGTATTATCTGGTCGTATTTTCAGTCCCAGAGATAGTATTTCCCCAGAAGATGTACCATCTCGCAAACACGATTTGCTTTCTAGAGCAAATACTGTGTTCAGAATAAATTTAAGGACCTAATTTGGTACTTATTATTTTCTTTGAGAAGACAGAAAGCTGAAGAGCCTTCCTGTGGAAATTGCTTGGCCCTGTCTTATTTGCATTTGACTTTCCAAAAGATCACAGAATAATAGAATCATAGGAAAATTAAGGTTGGAAAAGCCCTCCAAGATCACCTGGTCCAACCATCCCCCTACAAACAATGTCACCCACGAAACCACGTCCCCAAGCACCACGTCCAACCTTGCCTTGAACACCCCCAGGGACGGGGACTCCACCACCTCCCTGGGCAACGCGTCCCAATGCCTGACCGCTCTTTCTGAGAAGAAATGTCTCCTAATTGTTTTAATTGGTGAAGAGTAGCACTCTTTGTTCAATTCTTTGTTTTAATTGTTGAAGAGTAAGGGCATGACGTTTCCATTTTTCCACTCACCAGTGACATCACCCGACTGCCAGGACTTTTCAACTGTGATGGAGAGCGGCTTGGCAACCCCATCAGCCAGTTCCCTCAGGACCCTGGGATTCATGTCATCAGGTCCCATAGACCTGGACCTGTTTACATTCAGCAGGTGGTCTCGAACCTGCTCTTCACTTACCGTGGGTGGGACTTTGCTCCCCCAGCCTCCACCTACAGGTTCAGGGAAATGAAAGACTTGGGAAGCCCATCTACCAGTGCAGACGGAGGCAAAGAAGTTGCTGAGTACCTCAGCCTTCTCCGTGTCTGTCGTTACCAATTACTCAGGTATAGAAACTCACTCCTAATATAAGAAATTAGCCACCTCTAATCGCTTCCACACTACTATTTTCACCCCTCAGTTTATTTTCACAAATGTTAAAGGCGCATGGTGGCCCCTGGGGACTCCTCCTGTCAGCCCAGCACAGCAGCCCGAAGGGAGCTGGGTCCTCTCTTGTGCTCTTCCTCGAGGCTCTGTGCAGAGGGGCTGACACCTCTCGCACAAGGGCTGGCGGGTGGGAAAGAAACACGCACACAAGCCCTGAATATCAGCAAGAGTTCTTTATTGCCAGGTGTTTGGTGGCTCCAAGCTAATGCCTGGGATGGAGCCTGCGCGACGAGGAGTAGGGAGCTCGCCGGGCCCTGCTGCGTAGCTACCGGTGTTCTCTCATGGCACGCAGCAGAGAGCTGCCGGGGTAGTCCCAGGTCTGATGTGGCCGAGGTGGATCCACTTCCATGGGTTCCTCCGCCTCTTCTTGTGGATCCACCTCCATGGGCTCCACGGTGTCAGGCAGGAGGACAAGCCAGTCCTTGCCTGGGACTGCCCACACGGGATGCCTCCCATCAGCTGTGTTCTCCGGCCAGGGTGCCGAACGAGGGGGTCGCCCAGTTCCATTGCCTGGTCCCATGCCACTCTCCACTTGATATTCATTCGTGGGTTTCACGCCGCCATCTCTTTTACGGCCACGGCTGGGTCCCTCGCTGCGATCTGGCCGATGGGCACGCCTCTGCTCCCCACGGCTCTCCGCATCACGCTCCCGTCTTCGCTCCACACCACCACTGCACCTCTGGTTAGGCCCAGGCCCCCTGCTGCTGGATGTCTGAGGGGCCGGCCTGTTCCCCGCATCGCTGCGGTGCCAGTGATATCTCCAATAATCGTCTCTGGGCCGGGCAGCAGACTTCCCCCAGGCACTGATGTCTTTTGTGCCGCAGGTGCTGTCCCTCTGCCCATGAGACATCTTTCTCCCATTAGCTGCCATCTTCTCGGTGCTTCCTCAGATCGCTTCGCGGTCCTCACACCGAGGAGGGCTGCCGCTCGCCTTGCTCCTTTCTCTGGCCTTCCTCCTGCCGCTTACGCTGGCTCTCAGAGGACCGAGTCGCTGAGCAAGTGGCGGGCCAGCGGCAGGGGGCCTCTTTTATAGGGCCCGGGGCAAAGGCGTGACAGCGGTGGCCACTGTGACCTCAGCAAGGCTCTGTGATGGAGTGGCCCGTGCGAGGCCAAAGGCGGCTGCGTTGGGAGAGGCCTGGAAGATGCCCTCATGTGGACAAGGAGGAGGGCTGGGGGGGCTGAGGGGCCCCTTTTCTGGGGCTGGCTCCCCCCCAGGCCATTTGGCTTGACAGAGAGAAAGGCTGCCCCATGCAATCCTGCCTCAACCCATTTTTTCTCCCCATCTCCAAGGCTTAGAATCTCTGGTTAACAAAAGAAAACTCCATCAACAAAACCAAACCAGACCCATTCAAAAGGCTAAAGCGGTCACAGCTGAAGTACCCATCTTCAGGAGATCTTTGATCTGTTTGAGGGCAGCACAGCCCCAGGAATTGGAGGGGAGCAGCCAGGTTAAGCCCGGCAAGCTCACGGAGTTCAAGCTCTAAATTCTCCCAAAAGATGAGCCTCGGGACCAAAACTTGGGACCCTTCTGGGCAATAAAAATCAGGGATGCAGGAAAAACATCACTTATATAAAGTGCAGCAGTTTTCCCTGAAGCATGCGATAATAACCCTCTCTTCCTCTCTTGTACCTACCAGCGTATTGCCTCTGCTCCTGCTCATTCCCCCCACTTCGCTCCCAAATAATAAGACCCTGCAGAACTGTTCCCACCAGTGAAAACGTTAAATTTAGGTATGAAAAAGTAAAAGTTTAAAGATCCAGGGCAGGTTTTGTGAGTCCCAGTGCATATTTAGCCTTGGGACACCCCTCTGAGATAACCACAGGTACATTTCCCTCCCGTGCAGGTGGAAAAAAAAGGCAGCAGTGGGACGAGAGGACTGGGGTTGGGAAGCATTTTGCAGCCCCAAGGTTTCAACCAGGACCTCTGCAGAAGCTCCTCTCCTTTGCCATGGGACTAAAATAAAATAAAATAAAATAAAATAAACACTCAAGTAATGGTGTTGAGGGAAATACTGGCAGAGCCACCAGCCCCGTTACCACTTTTTCAGGCACTTTTGGGGTACGTTACCAGGCCCTCCGGTCTGCCTGGTGCCCGGCTTTGTGAAGTTTCACGAGGGGAGCAGCAGGATGCAGGATGACACAGTTTGGCTGCCGGGCTCTCGTGGGACAAGGACATGGACATGGGATGCACATCGCAGCAGTGCCACCACCAACTAGTTTGCCAGCTCCCCCTTCCAGACGTTCCCTTTTCTTCCAGCTCCCCCTCCGACGTGGGGCTCAGCACCCAAATGGCTTGTGAGAGCTCGGCAGGGCTCCCAGCGCCAGGAGGCTGAGCTGGGAAAGTCCTCTTCACGTTAGGCTTGGTTTCTTGGACTTCCAGCACCCAGCTCTGCCCTACAGCCACAAGCGGATAAAATCCTACAGCAGGGGGCTTGTGGGGGCACACGTGTCCTCCCCTTAATATTCCTTAACCCAAGCTGGGACGAGGCACTTGCACAATTATGTAGGTGATAAACTCCTGCTCTTGTCATCAGCCTCACCCTACTGACCCCACATGTAAAAGTGATGCTGGGGAGGGCAGCTTTAGGGACCGATCCCAAATCCTCCCCCGTTTCCTCCTCTGCACCTGGAGCCGCAGACACCAAGCTCTGCCTGGGGAGACAACAGGCAACCAGGAGGGTCAATTTCACCACCTGCCTCCTCCTCTTCCTCCTCAAGCTGGGCTCTACATCCTGCTTCCACACTGGTGTTTCTCAGAGCATTAATGACTTCCAAACAGGTGAAAATAAGCAGTAGAAATCACACTTTCTGCATCAGCTTTCAGTGTAAAGTCACTTTGCTCTATCAAGTAAGATCTAATTAAAACAGATCAGAGAAACACAACTCCTTCAAGCACCCCCCCATTCATTTCTGCAAGCGTCATTGAAACAAAGGGGAGGAGAAGCAGGTCATTCATTCAGGTTTTATTTAAGGTTTCAGCTTTGCTTTCTAAATGGCTGAGCTGACCCTAACAAACCGGGCACTACCGGAGAGTTACACCAAGGCAGTACAAAGAAAGAGAAACACGTTTTC
Organism: Anser anser; assembly: GCF_964211835.1. Lineage (NCBI taxonomy): Eukaryota > Metazoa > Chordata > Aves > Anseriformes > Anatidae > Anser > Anser anser. Next base: position 209,914,116 of record NC_139720.1, on the reverse strand, counting down.
CAGCTGATTTTAAAACGGCAAATGCCCTTGTTATTTCCCAGCAGGACAAGACACACAGACATCTGGCAGCAGGTCAGATTAGCTCCAGCTCACTTAGCACGGGTTGTTGCTCAAAGACATAAGGCTCAGTCCTCACTCTGAGCACCCCTTCATTGCACAGGAGCCCCCCGCTCCTTCCTGCTCCCAAACAGGATGCCTCAATCCACCGCAGGCTGCTCCAGCACCCTCCAAATTTCCTCAGCAGTTGGGAAACTGAGCTTTTACCTTTTGCTTCCACCTACACCTGCAACCATCCTCTTCCTCAGACCAACACCATCCTCTGTTGCCCTCCCACCCCTTTCCTGGGGGCATCCATTTCGGCTGCAAGTTTCCATCGCTGTTCTGCCACCACCGGCAGCTCCCTGCTTCTCCAAGACCCCAGCCTTGATGCTGAGAGCTGTCATTAGCAGCAAACCATGAGATCCGCCCTAGGACATTATCTGTACGCTCAATCCAGTGTGTTTACAGCCCCAAAATACATCCACATGTTCTCTATTACTATCAAAATAAGCCACTGAAAAGTCTCCGTATTTTATGCTAGGGAGACAAACAGACTCAGCCTTCACCTTTGACAGCTTCCATATGAAAGATGCTGGGGAATCTGTAAGCTCATAATTAAGAAAGGCGTTCAAATACGTACCATTCTTCTTGGACTTTGGGCTGGACCTTTCACTGCCAGCTGAGCTCAGCAAACTTGAAGTACCAGCAGCCTACAGGCCACTTCAGCCCATCCTTGCATGGTAAATATCATCTGGTGATACCAACCCGTGATACCTTGAGACAGACACGTTAGGATACTAACGGAGATCTCAGCTCAGAAGCGATCTCAGCTCAGCCAGCCCCTCTCACCCAAACTCTTGGCCCCACTGAACTTAAATCAATCATTTGTTTAAATAAAACCTAGGGCTACAGTAACACAACTCCATATCAGCTCTTTAAATATAAGAAGCTTGAAATGCACCAGCTGCTTCTTAAATACGACAATCTTCAGTGCTTTGGAAAAAAAAGAGATGAGTTTTACCTTCCGCCACCACCAGGAGCTCTGGGAGCTGTAGCACATTGTGCCATTTCGGCACCTAACCTGATGGGGTTGCTGAGGATCCCTTAAAAAGGAAGCAGGTTTTCAGGGTGGATAGTCAAACAACTGAATATTTCATGTTCTCATATAGAAGAGAGAATCTAATAATCAAATAAATAAGGGCTGTGATTAAAAATGGTTCAGACTCAGTGAAATTAGTTCATGCAGTAGGTATATTAAAAATATATATTAAAAAATGCTACCAAATCAGTTCTCTTGTTGGAATTTGCTTTCACATCCCAGCAGTAAGGATGCACTCAGAAAAAAAAAAAAAGAAAAAAAAAAAAGCCACAGAGGAAAATTTTAAGTCAGACACTTGTGCTAACAGCTCTCTGTAGTGACCAGAAAGTGCTGTAAGAGGCTATGCAGAAGCTGCCACCAGTGCTGAAGCTGGGCGATGCCCAGATGAACCTAAGAGTAGAGAAAAGGATCCATATCTCAGAAAAAAATATATACCTCATTCTCCTAAGCTAACTAAATTTTATTTATTTTTTTAAGATTTCTGAGAACGTGAAAACATGATGTGTCTGTTAACTTGGAATTGGGGCTAGGTACAAAGTAGCAAGTCAAACTCTTTCGCATCATAGACAGGTAAAAAATAAAATAAAACAGATGACATGTCTACAGTCACTGTCTTACAGCTTCCCAGTGCATAGCTCTCAGTCCTTACCAAACCAGTAAGGACCAATTCACAGCTGAAGTCAATGAGACAGAAGCACATCACAGGCTTAAGAATGGGGAGAAACAGTCACTCCTGCAGATTCCTTTCCAATAGGCAACAGAGAATCCAGCAGAGTAACTTAAATACAAGTCACCCTTTTTACCATTTTTCCTCCTGCAGAAAAATAAGCTCACGGATTTGCTCGCAGGTAGGGCACATCTGCATTACCACTCTCATCTCAAAGGGGTGTCAAGGATGGAGTGGGAAGGGAAGGCGAAGGGAAGTCAGCAACATTCAATAAATTCATGGATCAGGTTTAATCCTGTGCTGTCCAAAAAAGTCAATTGGTGGGTCGGTAAAACCAGAGCCACATTAGATTTTAGACCTAGTGAGCTCTAGCCCATCATTCCTTCCAACGCACACATGGCATTTTGAGACTTGCATAGAAAATAAAACCAAACTCCTCACCAAAGAGAATTATCCGAGGGCAGTGGCCTTCCCTTTCCCGATCTCCACCCCAGCCCCAAGCAGAGGAGCTCATCAAGAGATCAGGTCCCCCCCAGGGCTGGCAGCTTTGCTGCTCTGCCCAAGGAATTCATCTTGTAAGGGGAAATTTTTCATATTACATGAAGATGAAGAATATATACAAGGGGAGGAAGGCAGAAGATTTGGCAATGGGCTTCAGACGTTACAGCCTCACGTCAGACAGTGGCCACCCTGTAGCCTGAAGGATGGGAGAAGACACCAAAAAAGCAAGGGACCTTACAGGCTTTATCTACGCCTGTAAAACCAGTGCAAGGGCTGTCACGTATCGCAGAGTGAATGGGGAAAAATATATGTATATATTTCAATCACAAGCCCAGGGCAGGGAGGAAAGGACTGATCCAGCAGCAGGTGTCAGCAAGAAGCAGGAATGAGTTTCTGTGCAACACAAGTGCTTTGGGGAGAGGAGAACTGGATTAAACTCACCCTGGAAATGACCAAAGCGATACGAACAGAGAAAGCAAGATCTTTTATCCGTTCCCTCTGTGTGCAGTTACTCCTCTTCAGAGCCACTCGCTATCCCACAGGACTACAGAAGCTTGTATCACTTAATGCATCGCTTGTAAGCACCCAGTGACGATACCATGAAAACCCATCCCATCCGACAGAGCTGTCTGGTGACAGTGAATTCTCCAACCCTCCCTCAGCCCCGAGTTAAGAAATGCAGCAGTCCTTTTATTAAAAATCAGGATACAGTTCAACATAACGCCAGTGTTTACACCCGATCTCTCTAGTAGTTCCAGGATCGCTGTTGTTTTACATATCATTACCAACCAAAGGAGTCAGTAGCATAAAGATATCAGTTCACTCGCTCATTTCAAAAAAAAAATAAAATGAATGCCCCTATGCTTCCAAGGAAACACTGTCCATGATCAGTTTGTTTTCTGTTGGCCTTGGTCTAAGAAGCAAGAGTTTTCACCATCATCTTGCAGGCAGATCTTATCTTCCTAAGAGCAATTGTTCTGTTTGCTTTCTCTTACAGGGCAGGTCTCCACGAAGCCTGACAGCACTAATAAAATAACCCTAAAAGAAATCCCAGTTGATTTTTCCTGTGATTTTTCTAGAAATATCAGAACTATTTGAAAGCTGTTTAATTACTTGAGTTGAAACGAAAGTGTGCGGGGAAGGACCTTGATTCACACAATTTGGCAAAAAGATCACGACTTGTCCAACAGCTGCAAGAAGCACACACAGGCTTTCTCCTTGCTCCCCCGAAGCATCCAGCGGTGCTGCGGGAGGGCTGCATGGTCCTGCCCTCGTTCCCCTTCCAGTTGTTTTAGCTGTTCCGATTGCTGCTGCCTGCTTCCTTCCCTCCTCAAGTCATCCAAAGCAGAGAGCAGCCTCAGTGCTGGAAGAGCAGCTTGGCAAAAGCAGGAGGAGTCCAGCCAGCAGAAGATTTACTTTATTAAGATAAACATGGTCTAAAGGCTCCACATTATCTTTAAAAATAAACACAGTAAGAAATACGAAAACAAACTGGCTTTGCTACGGGTAGGTCAGGTTCAGATGTTCTCAGAAGATCTTCCCAGCCATAAAATATACCCTTCCCCTACCGTGCCCATCAAGGAGGATGGAAAGACAGTTCACTACGCAAGATCAGCAGCGTACCTGTTGCGTGCCCTCCCACATTCAGCAAACGATACATCTGCTACCCTTCAAGGCAGATCAAAGTTTTAAGAACACCCCTGTGAAGGAGGAGCGGGAGGGGACAGGGACAGGTAATTCGGTTTCTGTAGGGAACATCTAAAAGGCTTGACACGACGGCTGTGCTGGCTCCCCCGCTTTAATGGTTGTTCTTGCACAATTGACAGCACAATTCTTGTTCTTGCACAATTGCCACAATTGTTCTTGCACAATTGCCACCAGCGGCAGCTCCCTGCTTCTCCAAGACCCCAGCCTTGATGCTGAGAGCTGTCATTAGCAGCAAACCATGAGATCCGCCCTAGGACATTATCTGTACGCTCAATCCAGTGTGTTTACAGCCCCAAAATACATCCACATGTTCTCTATTACTATCAAAATAAGCCACTGAAAAGTCTCCGTATTTTATGCTAGGGAGACAAACAGACTCAGCCTTCACCTTTGACAGCTTCCATATGAAAGATGCTGGGGAATCTGTAAGCTCGTAATTAAGAAAGGCGTTCAAATACGTACCATTCTTCTTGGACTTTGGGCTGGACCTTTCACTGCCAGCTGAGCTCAGCAAACTTGAAGTACCAGCAGCCTACAGGCCACTTCAGCCCATCCTTGCATGGTAAATATCATCTGGTGATACCAACCCGTGATACCTTGAGACAGACACGTTCGGATACTAACGGAGATCTCAGCTCAGAAGCGATCTCAGCTCAGCCAGCCCCTCTCACCCAAACTCTTGGCCCCACTGAACTTAAATCAATCATTTGTTTAAAGAAAACCTAGGGCTGCAGTAATCCAGCTCAATATCAGCTCTTTAAATATAGGAAGCTTGAAATGCACCAGCTGCTTCTTAAATACGATATTCTTCAGTGCTTTGGAAAAAAAAGAGATGAGTTTTACCTTCCACCTCCACCAGGAGCTCTGGGAGCTGTAGCACATTGTGCCATTTCGGCACCTAACCTGATAGGGTTGCTGAGGATCCCTTAAAAAGGAAGCAGGTTTTCAGGGTGGATAGTCAAACAACTGAATATTTCATATTCTAATATAGAAGAGAGAATCTAATAATCAAATAAATAATTAAGGGCTGCGATTAAAAATGGTTCAGACTCAGTAAAATTAGTTCATACTGTAGGTATATTAAAATATATTTTAAAATGCTACCAAATCAGTTCTCTTCTCTTGGAAGTTGCGTTCAAATCCCAGCAGTAAGGATGTTCTCAGAAAAAAAAATAAGAATTATTAAGTCAGACACTTGTGCTAACAGCTCTCTGTAGTGACCAGAAAGTGCTGTAAGAGGCTATGCAAAAGCTGCCACCAGTGCTGGAGCTGAGCGATGCCCAGATGAACCTAAGAGTAGAGAAAAGGATCCATCTCTGGACAAAAAAAATGTATCTCATTCTCCTAAACTAACTACATTCTTTTATTTATCTTTTTATTCAAGATTTCTGAGACCATGAAAACACGATGCATCTGTTAACTTGGAACTGGGGCTAGGCACACAGTAGCAAGTCAACTTCTTTCTCATCACAGGTTGGTAAAATAAAAACAGGAGAAGATGACATGTCTACAGCCGCTGTCTTACAGCTTCCCAGAGCATAGCTCTCAGTCCTTACCAAACCAGTAAGGACCAATTCACAGCTGAAGTCAATGAGACAGAAGCACATCACGGGCTTAAGAATGGGGAGAAACAGTCACTCCTGCAGATTCCTTTCCAATAGGCAACAGAGAATCCAGCAGAGTAACTTAAATACAAGTCACCCTTTTTACCATTTTTCCTCCTGCAGAAAAATAAGCTCACGGATTTGCTCGCAGGTAGGGCACATCTGCATTACCGCTCTCACCTCAAAGGGGTGCCAAGGATGGAGTGGGAAGGGAAGGCGAAGGGAAGTCAGCAACACTCAGTACATTCATGGATCAGGTTTAATCCTGTGCTGTCAAAAAATGTCAATTGATGGGTCAATAAGACCAGAGCAACATTAGATTTTAGATCAAGTGAGATCTAGCCCATCATTCCTTCCCATCTACCCCACGCATGGCATTTGAGACTTGCACAGAAAATAAAAGCAAACTCCTCACCAAAGAGAATTATCCGAGGGTAGTGGCCTTCCCTTTCCCGATCTCCACCCCAGCCCCAAGCAGAGGAGCTCATCAAGAGATCAGGTCCCCCCCAGGGCTGGCAGCTTTGCTGCTCTGCCCAAGGAATTCATCTTGCGAGGGGAAACTCTCCATATTACATGAAGATGAAGAATGTATACAAGGGGAGGAAGGCAGAAGATTTGGCAATGGGCTTCAGACATTACAGACTCACGTCAGACAGTGGCCACCCTGTAGCCTGAAGGATGGGAGAAGACACCAAAAAAGCAAGGGACCTTACAGGCTTTATCTACGCCTGTAAAACCAGTGCAAGGGCTGTCACGTATCGCAGAGTGAATGGGGAAAAATATATGTATATATTTCAATCACAAGCCCAGGGCAGGGAGGAAAGGACTGATCCAGCAGCAGGTGTCAGCAAGAAGCAGGAATGAGTTTCTGTGCAACACAAGTGCTTTGGGGAGAGGAGAACTGGATTAAACTCACCCTGGAAATGACCAAAGCGATACGTACAGAGAAAGCAAGATCTTTTATCCGTTCCCTCTGTGTGCAGTTACTCCTCTTCAGAGCCACTCGCTATCCCACAGGACTACAGAAGCTTGTATCACTTAATGCATCGCTTGTAAGCACCCAGTGACGATAACATGAAAACCCATCCCATCCGACAGAGTTGTCTGGTGACAGTGAATTCTCCAACCCTCCCTCAGCCCCGAGTTAAGAAATGCAGCAGTCCTTTTATTAAAAATCAGGATACAGTTCAACATAACGCCAGTGTTTACACCCGATCTCTCTAGTAGTTCCAGGATTGCTGTTGTTTTACATATCATTAGCAACCAAAGGAGTCAGTAGCATAAAGATATCAGTTCACTCGCTCATTTCAAAAAAAAAATAATAAAATGAATGCCCCTATGCTTCCAAGGAAACACTGTCCATGATCAGTTTGTTTTCTGTTGGCCTTGGTCTAAGAAGCAAGAGTTTTCACCATCATCTTGCAGGCAGATCTTATCTTCCTAAGAGCAATTGTTCTGTTTGCTTTCTCTTACAGGGCAGGTCTCCACGAAGCCTGACAGCACTAATAAAATAACCCTAAAAGAAATCCCAGTTGATTTTTCCTGTGATTTTTCTAGAAATATCAGAACTATTTGAAAGCTGTTTAATTACTTGAGTTGAAACGAAAGTGTGCGGGGAAGGACCTTGATTCACACAATTTGGCAAAAAGATCACGACTTGTCCAACAGCTGCAAGAAGCACACACAGGCTTTCTCCTTGCTCCCCCGAAGCATCCAGCGGTGCTGCAGGAGGGCTGCATGGTCCTGCCCTCGTTCCCCTTCCAGTTGTTTTAGCTGTTCCGATTGCTGCTGCCTGCTTCCTTCCCTCCTCAAGTCATCCAAAGCAGAGAGCAGCCTCAGTGCTGGAAGAGCAGCTTGGCAAAAGCAGGAGGAGTCCAGCCAGCAGAAGATTTACTTTATTAAGATAAACATGGTCTAAAGGCTCCACATTATCTTTAAAAATAAACACAGTAAGAAATACGAAAACAAACTGGCTTTGCTACGGGTAGGTCAGGTTCAGATGTTCTCAGAAGATCTTCCCAGCCATAAAATATACCCTTCCCCTACCGTGCCCATCAAGGAGGATGGAAAGACAGTTCACTACGCAAGATCAGCAGCGTACCTGTTGCGTGCCCTCCCACATTCAGCAAACGATACATCTGCTACCCTTCAAGGCAGATCAAAGTTTTAAGAACACCCCTGTGAAGGAGGAGCGGGAGGGGACAGGGACAGGTAATTCGGTTTCTGTAGGGAACATCTAAAAGGCTTGACACGACGGCTGTGCTGGCTCCCCCGCTTTAATGGTTGTTCTTTGCTGCTTCTTTAGCAGCAAGAATCAGAGGAGTGAGACTAGAAAGAGGCTTTGCAATTTTCAGGAACTGGTGCTAGGAAGAGGAAAAAGGAAAAAAAAAGGTTACATTTCTCAGAACATGTCCCAAAAGCCTGGTGTTTACACAAAATATCAGGACCTAGACCTGTATGAACTCCAACAACCTCCAAGCAGGCGAAACAAAAAAGGCACGATGAGCAAGAAAGTTCACCGTGACTTTTGGGCCTCACCTGAACTGATAAAGAGCTTTGCACCCAACACATCCTAGTTTCTCCAATGTTTATACACTCTCAAGACTAAGCAAGTTCTCCCAGGAAATAAATTCATGCAAAATCTACAGTGAAATTCTTTGTGGAAGGGAGGTGTAAGTAAAAGCAACCTGTGCAGTTCCAAAACATTGCACAGGGCTTCCTGCAGCAATCATCTCTCCATTCTTCCTTTCCTGTCACCACAGATCTGCTGAAAACATTGCCTTGGCCTTCTAAAGCTATTAGAAATTTTCAGAACAGCTGGGACTGAGGAGCACAGCAGGGAATTCACAACAGGACCAGTCAGGCCATCTCCTATACCAGGTGCGCTGTTCTGTTAAACAATATTGATTATCGAGCATGCAACAAGCAGTAGGTGGTGTCACAAAGTGCTTCTTGCAGCACATGTGGTGTTTGTTTCGGGGGCAAGGTTTAAAACATAACATCTGGAACAGAGGAAGAAGTTTTCCCTGTGTTCAGGGTTAAGTGGAAAGCTTGCAATACTCCAGCCTCGCAGAGAAAGTCTAGGTTGGGGACAGAGACTGACACAAAACAGCTAATCAGACGAGTGGAGGCATGAAGCCCACAAGCCGTTCAGAAAACCCAAAATAATTAAGTCCCCCAGGACTTCTGAGCACCAGAAGGGATCAACCACCCAATCTGAACACACTTCAGAGGTGGAAAAATCCGAGGCTAAAAGGTAAAGGCAGGCAGAAATGCTGCAGTCCCAATGTTCTCCTGCCCCAAGGAACACAACCCTGCTGCTGTCTGATACTCTGGAGCTGGCAAGTCCAGGAGAAAAAGTCAGCTTTCATCTACTGCCATTCTTTCTGCCGGTGATTAATGCTTCATTAGTGTCTCAGAAAGGCAGCAGCACTCCCAAAGCTGAACCCAGTAGACAAACTAAAGGAAAGAAAGGAACACCAAAAAAGAGACAACTGTCTCACAGTCGACATCTGAGGGCCCCATCATCACAGATTTATTTTACAAAGAGATGAAGCACATTTTCCACCCCCGTGGGAGGTCTGACAAAAGGAAACACATGAACACTCCTCATCTGTGTTGGTAAAAAGCCTGGGAGCTTTGTCCTTCACTTTCACCACGAGTCCAGACAAAGACACCAGGTTTTCAGTGAAATAACTGAGGATTTCTCACAAGCTTGGTTCCATCACCTCTGCAGGAAGAGCTGTATCTGGCAAAATGTGTTAACGCCAAACTGCTGCAGTTAATGCAAGACGTGCCCCTTCCAGAAAGCTTTGGGAACTCTCCCCCAGAAGGGAGACAACCAGAGCATTCGATAGCTGGAAGCCCTCCTGTTATCCAAACGGGAACAAGCACGGCCAGACCGCAACACCACAGCCAGATGTTAGGGTGAGCTGCGTGAAGAAGCCACGGGAATTAAGGGGCTCGGCAGCTGGCAGGATCGGGGCACGGCAATTATTTGAGGTTGGTTACAGAACACGCTGCACAGCTGCTGCCAGTAGCAAGTACAGCACAAAAAGGAAAGTACTCTGTTAACGCTTCGTTAGGGATTTGGGGTTTTTTGGTTGGTTGGTTTTGGTTTTTTTTGTTCGTTTCTTCATGGTAAATTATCTCTGCTGTGCTTGTGACTTCAGATGACGCAGTATTTAAGACCCCAAATGACATTGCTCCACGTGCCTATTCTCACTCTAGAATGCTTAATTCCGTCCCGTTCCCCGGCACTTACCTGGAGCAGCTCTTTTGCAGAACCTCTTTTTTCCACGTCCATTTCAAGACAGCGATTTAGGAAGTCTCGGAATATGGGTGAAAGCTTTTCTGGATTCTGCAGTTCCGGAGTCCCGTTAGTAGCAATGAGATACAGGGCCTAAAGCAAAGCAAGCACCAAAGAAACAGGAGGTTACGAAGGTCAGACTCCAGCTGCAGATTACAGAGGCACCCATTTTTCCTCTCCCTCCCCACAGTTCAATGGGGAAAAACAAAACCAAAACAAACCCTTATCACGGTGACTAATAAATGCTTAAGTTTCAGCAAAGAGAAGAGCTGCCGGCCCTATTTTTATGTGGATGGGATCCAATCCTTTCTTGCTTTACCCTCGTAATCTGGGTTTGGATCCTGCAGCCCTCTCAAGGGATTAAGAGGACAAAACCAGCAGTCCAGACTGTGTTTACAGAGGGAAGTTGGCTGGCACAGCTCTGCCAGTGCTCGACTCCTGCAATAACTATATCCTCATGGGAAGGTACCCCTGAAGAAACAGGAGGCTTTCTTCTCTCGATACTTTGCCCAAATGCACAAGGCCTAAAAAGTCAATACTCTAAAGATGCAGTTGGTCCTTTACAAAAGATGGCCAGTAGGTTCTCAAGCAGCACTTAACACCCTACAGAAACAAGTGGAGTCGTTTTGCTGCTGCTTGGGAATGAAGAATTCTCTAAGAATCAGGAAATTCAGAATTCATCCACTGCAAAATTTTACTATTAAAAGAAAATCGCTAGATGCCTTTTAAAAGGAAACAGACATCTGGCAGAGGCCTTTGGAGCTCATCGCTCATCACATCTCAAGGTAGAGGTCTGATAGCCTGGGAACTGCAACAAGTTAAGTTAAATGAGAGCAAAGCACCCCGTTGCTTAGCCATCCTCATTTAACTCCACACCAACTTTTTCCTTTCGCATTTCTTCACTGCTGCGCTTCTCTCCCAAAATCACCTCCAGTCAAAGAGGTGGAAACAAGTTAAACAGAACTGTTCTAGATCCCTTCGTCCTGTTTAGCTTAGAAAAAAAGCCATAAAACTGGCTTACACCAAGAACAGCCGCATTCCTACAAACAGACAGAATTTCCCCCTTCATTAAAGAATATGAAGGGAAAGACACCAGCGGGGCAAAGCCTGACTAAAGGCTTGTTAAACCTGGAGCTTTACTGAGAGCACGCAAAGAGGAACAATGCACCAGCAAGAAAAAGCCCTGTTTATAAAAGAGTAATGTGGTATTCTTTGAATTCAAGGACAGCTCTCTTCCCCACTCACAAGGATTTAAGAAGCCGGGCGCTCTGGGGCCAGAAGGTGCCCCTATCGGCCTCTCCAGAAAGGGGGGAATTATGGATGCACCACATCATTAACTCAGACCCTACCTGAAGGTCTGCAACAGGAACAGCCTGTGCCCTCTGCCACCCAGAACCAGCCATGGCTTCTAACTTAAATGACCACAATCTTCTCACTACAGCATCTAAGGAGACGTGTAGCTGCATGTGATGAAACCACAGCGGAGGTTCACCTGCCTCCTCCAGAGCCCAGGTTAACCAGCAGGCTCAGCGAAGGCCTGAGGGCAAAAAAAAGGCACTCGCTTACTCTCAGGGGGTTTTCATTGAGGTAGAGGGGTTCTCCTTCGATCATCTCGATGGCCATTATCCCCAGTGACCAGATGTCCACTTTGGGCCAGTAGGCTTTTCGTGTCACCACTTCAGGCGCCATCCAGTACGGGGTCCCCACCATGGTGCTGCGCTTGCTCTGTTCGGGAGTGATCTGGGCACAGAAGCCAAAGTCAGCTGGAAAAGCAAAGAAGGAGGGAAGAAAAAGTTAGAAACCAGCAGGTTTCTCCAAAAACAACACGTACTGATGCCAATGCTGTGGTACAAGCTAGCCTGTTGCACTGCCTGCTACATTGCTGCTGCAAAGGAGGCCCTGGTTTTGTGGTTAACAAGGTGTTCAGGAGTAAGCTTCTAAATCTGACTCGCTGAGGCCATCAACATCACAGAGCTGCTCACTTGTCGATGTGAAGGCTGGTGATCAGTAAAGAGCTGTACATGGATGCTGTGAAACGTGGCAGTGCAGCATTTGGCAGCTGTAATACACTGTGTAACACATGCTCTCAAGCCTGTTCCTGGGTCTGTGAAAACAGAAACCAATGCCCAGTCTGTCCTCCCTCCACCCACACCCACCAGTATTATCTGGTCGTATTTTCAGTCCCAGAGATAGTATTTCCCCAGAAGATGTACCATCTCGCAAACACGATTTGCTTTCTAGAGCAAATACTGTGTTCAGAATAAATTTAAGGACCTAATTTGGTACTTATTATTTTCTTTGAGAAGACAGAAAGCTGAAGAGCCTTCCTGTGGAAATTGCTTGGCCCTGTCTTATTTGCATTTGACTTTCCAAAAGATCACAGAATAATAGAATCATAGGAAAATTAAGGTTGGAAAAGCCCTCCAAGATCACCTGGTCCAACCATCCCCCTACGAACAATGTCACCCACGAAACCACGTCCCCAAGCACCACGTCCAACCTTGCCTTGAACACCCCCAGGGACGGGGACTCCACCACCTCCCTGGGCAACGCGTCCCAATGCCTGACCGCTCTTTCTGAGAAGAAATGTCTCCTAATTGTTTTAATTGGTGAAGAGTAGCACTCTTTGTTCAATTCTTTGTTTTAATTGTTGAAGAGTAAGGGCATGACGTTTCCATTTTTCCACTCACCAGTGACATCACCCGACTGCCAGGACTTTTCAACTGTGATGGAGAGCGGCTTGGCAACCCCATCAGCCAGTTCCCTCAGGACCCTGGGATTCATGTCATCAGGTCCCATAGACCTGGACCTGTTTACATTCAGCAGGTGGTCTCGAACCTGCTCTTCACTTACCGTGGGTGGGACTTTGCTCCCCCAGCCTCCACCTACAGGTTCAGGGAAATGAAAGACTTGGGAAGCCCATCTACCAGTGCAGACGGAGGCAAAGAAGTTGCTGAGTACCTCAGCCTTCTCCGTGTCTGTCGTTACCAATTACTCAGGTATAGAAACTCACTCCTAATATAAGAAATTAGCCACCTCTAATCGCTTCCACACTACTATTTTCACCCCTCAGTTTATTTTCACAAATGTTAAAGGCGCATGGTGGCCCCTGGGGACTCCTCCTGTCAGCCCAGCGCAGCAGCCCGAAGGGAGCTGTGTCCTCTCTTGTGCTCTTCCTCGAGGCTCTGTGCAGAGGGGCTGACACCTCTCGCACAAGGGCTGGCGGGTGGGAAAGAAACACGCACACAAGCCCTGAATATCAGCAAGAGTTCTTTATTGCCAGGTGTTTGGTGGCTCCAAGCTAATGCCTGGGATGGAGCCTGCGCGACGAGGAGTAGGGAGCTCGCCGGGCCCTGCTGCGTAGCTACCGGTGTTCTCTCATGGCACGCAGCAGAGAGCTGCCGGGGTAGTCCCAGGTCTGATGTGGCCGAGGTGGATCCACTTCCATGGGTTCCTCCGCCTCTTCTTGTGGATCCACCTCCATGGGCTCCACGGTGTCAGGCAGGAGGACAAGCCAGTCCTTGCCTGGGACTGCCCACACGGGATGCCTCCCATCAGCTGTGTTCTCCGGCCAGGGTGCCGAACGAGGGGGTCGCCCAGTTCCATTGCCTGGTCCCATGCCACTCTCCACTTGATATTCATTCGTGGGTTTCACGCCGCCATCTCTTTTACGGCCACGGCTGGGTCCCTCGCTGCGATCTGGCCGATGGGCACGCCTCTGCTCCCCACGGCTCTCCGCATCACGCTCCCGTCTTCGCTCCACACCACCACTGCACCTCTGGTTAGGCCCAGGCCCCCTGCTGCTGGATGTCTGAGGGGCCGGCCTGTTCCCCGCATCGCTGCGGTGCCAGTGATATCTCCAATAATCGTCTCTGGGCCGGGCAGCAGACTTCCCCCAGGCACTGATGTCTTTTGTGCCGCAGGTGCTGTCCCTCTGCCCATGAGACATCTTTCTCCCATTAGCTGCCATCTTCTCGGTGCTTCCTCAGATCGCTTCGCGGTCCTCACACCGAGGAGGGCTGCCGCTCGCCTTGCTCCTTTCTCTGGCCTTCCTCCTGCCGCTTACGCTGGCTCTCAGAGGACCGAGTCGCTGAGCAAGTGGCGGGCCAGCGGCAGGGGGCCTCTTTTATAGGGCCCGGGGCAAAGGCGTGACAGCGGTGGCCACTGTGACCTCAGCAAGGCTCTGTGATGGAGTGGCCCGTGCGAGGCCAAAGGCGGCTGCGTTGGGAGAGGCCTGGAAGATGCCCTCATGTGGACAAGGAGGAGGGCTGGGGGGGCTGAGGGGCCCCTTTTCTGGGGCTGGCTCCCCCCCAGGCCATTTGGCTTGACAGAGAGAAAGGCTGCCCCATGCAATCCTGCCTCAACCCATTTTTTCTCCCCATCTCCAAGGCTTAGAATCTCTGGTTAACAAAAGAAAACTCCATCAACAAAACCAAACCAGACCCATTCAAAAGGCTAAAGCGGTCACAGCTGAAGTACCCATCTTCAGGAGATCTTTGATCTGTTTGAGGGCAGCACAGCCCCAGGAATTGGAGGGGAGCAGCCAGGTTAAGCCCGGCAAGCTCACGGAGTTCAAGCTCTAAATTCTCCCAAAAGATGAGCCTCGGGACCAAAACTTGGGACCCTTCTGGGCAATAAAAATCAGGGATGCAGGAAAAACATCACTTATATAAAGTGCAGCAGTTTTCCCTGAAGCATGCGATAATAACCCTCTCTTCCTCTCTTGTACCTACCAGCGTATTGCCTCTGCTCCTGCTCATTCCCCCCACTTCGCTCCCAAATAATAAGACCCTGCAGAACTGTTCCCACCAGTGAAAACGCTAAATTTAGGTATGAAAAAGTAAAAGTTTAAAGATCCAGGGCAGGTTTTGTGTGTCCCAGTGCATATTTAGCCTTGGGACACCCCTCTGAGATAACCACAGGTACATTTCCCTCCCGTGCAGGTGGAAAAAAAAGGCAGCAGTGGGATGAGAGGACTGGGGTTGGGAAGCATTTTGCAGCCACGAGGTTTCAACCAGGACCTCTGCAGAAGCTCCTCTCCTTTGCCATGGGACTAAAAATAAAATAAAATAAAATAAAATAAAATAAAATAAAATAAAATAAAATAAAAACACTCAAGTAATGGTGTTGAGGGAAATACTGGCAGAGCCACCAGCCCCGTTACCACTTTTTCAGGCACTTTTGGGGTACGTTACCAGGCCCTCCGGTCTGCCTGGTGCCCGGCTTTGTGAAGTTTCACGAGGGGAGCAGCAGGATGCAGGATGACACAGTTTGGCTGCCGGGCTCTCATGGGACAAGGACATGGACATGGGATGCACATCGCAGCAGTGCCACCACCAACTAGTTTGCCAGCTCCCCCTTCCAGACGTTCCCTTTTTCTTCCCCCTCCGACGTGGGGCTCAGCACCCAAATGGCTTGTGAGAGCTCGGCAGGGCTCCCAGTGCCAGGAGGCTGAGCTGGGAAAGTCCTCTTCACGTTAGGCTTGGTTTCTTGGACTTCCAGCACCCAGCTCTGCCCTACAGCCACAAGCGGATAAAATCCTACAGCAGGGGGCTTGTGGGGGCACACGTGTCCTCCCCTTAATATTCCTTAATCCAAGCTGGGACGAGGCACTTGCACAATTATGTAGGTGATAAACTCCTGCTCTTGTCATCAGCCTCACCCTACTGACCCCACATGTAAAAGTGATGCTGGGGAGGGCAGCTTTAGGGACCGATCCCAAATCCTCCCCCGTTTCCTCCTCTGCACCTGGAGCCGCAGACACCAAGCTCTACCTGGGGAGACAGCAAGCAGCCAGGAGGGTCCATTTCATCATCTGCCTCCTCCTCTTCCTCCTCAAGCTGGGCTCTACATCCTGCTTCCACACTGGTGTTTCTCAGAGCATTAATGACTTCCAAACAGGTGAAAATAAGCAGTAGAAATCACACTTTCTGCATCAGCTTTCAGTGTAAAGTCACTTTGCTCTATCAAGTAAGATCTAATTAAAACAGATCAGAGAAACACAACTCCTTCAAGCACCCCCCAATTCATTTCTGCAAGCGTCATTGAAACAAAGGGGAGGAGAAGCAGGTCATTCATTCAGGTTTTATTTAAGGTTTCAGCTTTGCTTTCTAAATGGCTGAGCTGACCCTAACAAACCGGGCACTACCGGAGAGTTACACCAAGGCAGTACAAAGAAAGAGAAACACGTTTTCCAGCTGATTTTAAAACGGCAAATGCCCTTGTTATTTCCCAGCAGGACAAGACACACAGACACCTGGCAGCAGGTCAGATTAGCTCCAGCTCACTTAGCACGAGTTGTTGCTCAAAGACATAAGGCTCAGTCCTCACTCTGAGCACCCCTTCATTGCACAGGAGCCCCCCGCTCCTTCCTGCTCCCAAACAGGATGCCTCAATCCACCGTAGGCTGCTCCAGCATCCTCCAAATTCCCTCAGCAGTTGGGAAACTGAGCTTTTACCTTTTGCTTCCACCTACACCTGCAACCATCCTCTTCCTCAGACCAACACCATCTTCTGTTGCCCTCCCACCCCTTCCCTGGGGGCATCCATTTCGGCTGCAAGTTTCCGTCCAGCCCCTGCCGGCATCGCTGTTCTGCCACCACCGGCAGCTCCCTGCTTCTCCAAGACCCCAGCCTTGATGCTGAGAGCTGTCATTAGCAGCAAACCATGAGATCCGCCCTAGGACATTATCTATATGCTCAATCCAGTGTGTTTACAACCCCAAAATACATCCACATGTTCTCTATTACTATCAAAATAAGCCACTGAAAAGTCTCCGTATTTTATGCTAGGGAGACAAACAGACTCAGCCTTCACCTTTGACAGCTTCCATATGAAAGATGCTGGGGAATCTGTAAGCTCATAATTAAGAAAGGCGTTCAGATACGTACCATTCTTCTTGGACTTTGGGCTGGACCTTTCACTGCCAGCTGAGCTCAGCAAACTTGAAGTACCAGCAGCCTACAGGCCACTTCAGCCCATCCTTGCATGGTAAATATCATCTGGTGATACCAACCCGTGATACCTTGAGACAGACACGTTCGGATACTAACGGAGATCTCAGCTCAGAAGCGATCTCAGCTCAGCCAGCCCCTCTCACCCAAACTCTTGGCCCCACTGAACTTAAATCAATCATTTGTTTAAAGAAAACCTAGGGCTGCAGTAATCCAGCTCAATATCAGCTCTTTAAATATAGGAAGCTTGAAATGCACCAGCTGCTTCTTAAATACGATATTCTTCAGTGCTTTGGAAAAAAAAGAGATGGGTTTTACCTTCCACCTCCACCAGGAGCTCTGGGAGCTGTAGCACATTGTGCCATTTCGGCACCTAACCTGATAGGGTTGCTGAGGATCCCTTAAAAAGGAAGCAGGTTTTCAGGGTGGATAGTCAAACAACTGAATATTTCATATTCTAATATAGAAGAGAGAATCTAATAATCAAATAAATAATTAAGGGCTGCGATTAAAAATGGTTCAGACTCAGTAAAATTAGTTCATACTGTAGGTATATTAAAATATATTTTAAAATGCTACCAAATCAGTTCTCTTCTCTTGGAAGTTGCGTTCAAATCCCAGCAGTAAGGATGTTCTCAGAAAAAAAAATAAGAATTATTAAGTCAGACACTTGTCCTAACAGCTCTCTGTAGTGACCAGAAAGTGCTGTAAGAGGCTATGCAAAAGCTGCCACCAGTGCTGGAGCTGAGCGATGCCCAGATGAACCTAAGAGTAGAGAAAAGGATCCATCTCTGGACAAAAAAAATGTATCTCATTCTCCTAAACTAACTACATTCTTTTATTTATCTTTTTATTTAAGATTTCTGAGACCATGAAAACACGATGCGTCTGTTAACTTGGAATTGGGGCTAGGTACAAATTAGCAAGTCAAACTCTTTCGCATCACAGGATGGTAAAATAAAAACAGGAGAAGATGACAGGTCTACAGCCGCTGTCTTACAGCTTCCCAGTGCACAGCTCTCAGTCCTTACCAAACCAGTAAGGACCAATCCACAGCTGAAGTCAATGAGACAGAAGCACATCACGGGCTTAAGAATGGGGAGAAACAGTCACTCCTGCAGATTCCTTTCCAATAGGCAACAGAGAATCCAGCAGAGTAACTTAAATACAAGTCACCCTTTTTACCATTTTTCCTCCTGCAGAAAAATAAGCTCACGGATTTGCTCGCAGGTAGGGCACATCTGCATTACCGCTCTCACCTCAAAGGGGTGTCAAGGATGGAGTGGGAAGGGAAGGCGAAGGGAAGTCAGCAACACTCAGTACATTCATGGATCGGGTTTAATCCTGTGCTGTCAAAAAATGTCAATTGATGGGTCAATAAGACCAGAGCAACATTAGATTTTAGATCAAGTGAGATCTAGCCCATCATTCCTTCCCATCTACCCCACGCATGGCATTTGAGACTTGCACAGAAAATAAAAGCAAACTCCTCACCAAAGAGAATTATCCGAGGGTAGTGGCCTTCCCTTTCCCGATCTCCACCCCAGCCCCAAGCAGAGGAGCTCATCAAGAGATCAGGTCCCCCCCCGGGCTGGCAGCTTTGCTGCTCTGCCCAAGGAATTCATCTTGCGAGGGGAAACTCTCCATATTACATGAAGATGAAGAATGTATACAAGGGGAGGAAGGCAGAAGATTTGGCAATGGGCTTCAGACATTACAGACTCACGTCAGACAGTGGCCACCCTGTAGCCTGAAGGATGGGAGAAGACACCAAAAAAGCAAGGGACCTTACAGGCTTTATCTACGCCTGTAAAACCAGTGCAAGGGCTGTCACGTATCGCAGAGTGAATGGGGAAAAATATATGTATATATTTCAATCACAAGCCCAGGGCAGGGAGGAAAGGACTGATCCAGCAGCAGGTCTCAGCAAGAAGCAGGAATGAGTTTCTGTGCAACACAAGTGCTTTGGGGAGAGGAGAACTGGATTAAACTCACCCTGGAAATGACCAAAGCGATACGTACAGAGAAAGCAAGATCTTTTATCCGTTCCCTCTGTGTGCAGTTACTCCTCTTCAGAGCCACTCGCTATCCCACAGGACTACAGAAGCTTGTATCACTTAATGCATCGCTTGTAAGCACCCAGTGACGATAACATGAAAACCCATCCCATCCGACAGAATTGTCTGGTGACAGTGAATTCTCCAACCCTCCCTCAGCCCCGAGTTAAGAAATGCAGCAGTCCTTTTATTAAAAATCAGGATACAGTTCAACATAACGCCAGTGTTTACACCCGATCTCTCTAGTAGTTCCAGGATTGCTGTTGTTTTACATATCATTAGCAACAGAAGGAGTCAGTAGCATAAAGATATCAGTTCACTCGCTCATTTCAAAAAAAAAATAAAATGAATGCCCCTATGCTTCCAAGGAAACACTGTCCATGATCAGTTTGTTTTCTGTTGGCCTTGGTCTAAGAAGCAAGAGTTTTCACCATCATCTTGCAGGCAGATCTTATCTTCCTAAGAGCAATTGTTCTGTTTGCTTTCTCTTACAGGGCAGGTCTCCACGAAGCCTGACAGCACTAATAAAATAACCCTAAAAGAAATCCCAGTTGATTTTTCCTGTGATTTTTCTAGAATATCAGAACTATTTGAAAGCTGTTTAATTACTTGAGTTGAAACGAAAGTGTGCGGGGAAGGACCTTGATTCACACAATTTGGCAAAAAGATCACGACTTGTCCAACAGCTGCAAGAAGCACACACAGGCTTTCTCCTTGCTCCCCCGAAGCATCCAGCGGTGCTGCAGGAGGGCTGCATGGTCCTGCCCTCGTTCCCCTTCCAGTTGTTTTAGCTGTCCCGATTGCTGCTGCCTGCTTCCTTCCCTCCTCAAGTCATCCACAGCAGAGAGCAGCCTCAGTGCTGGAAGAGCAGCTTGGCAAAAGCAGGAAGAGTCCAGCCAGCAGAAGATTTACTTTATTAAGATAAACATGGCCTAAAGGCTCCACATTATCTTTAAAAATAAACACAGTAAGAAATACGAAAACAAACTGGCTTTGCTACGGGTAGGTCAGGTTCAGATGTTCTCAGAAGATCTTCCCAGCCATAAAATATACCCTTCCCCTACCGTGCCCATCAAGGAGGATGGAAAGACAGTTCACTACGCAAGATCAGCAGCGTACCTGTTGCGTGCCCTCCCACATTCAGCAAACGATACATCTGCTACCCTTCAAGGCAGATCAAAGTTTTAAGAACACCCCTGTGAAGGAGGAGCAGGAGGGGACAGGGACAGGTAATTCGGTTTCTGTAGGGAACATCTAAAAGGCTTGACACGACGGCTGTGCTGGCTCCCCCGCTTTAATGGTTGTTCTTTGCTGCTTCTTTAGCAGCAAGAATCAGAGGAGTGAGACTAGAAAGAGGCTTTGCAATTTTCAGGAACTGGTGCTAGGAAGAGGAAAAAGGAAAAAAAAAGGTTACATTTCTCAGAACATGTCCCAAAAGCCTGGTGTTTACACAAAATATCAGGACCTAGACCTGTATGAACTCCAACAACCTCCAAGCAGGTGAAACAAAAAAGGCACGATGAGCAAGAAAGTTCACCGTGACTTTTGGGCCTTACCTGAACTGATAAAGAGCTTTGCACCCAACACATCCTAATTTCTCCAATGTTTATACACTCTCAAGACCAAGCAAGTTCTCCCAGGAAATAAATTCATGCAAAATCTACAGTGAAATTCTTTGTGGAAGGGAGGTGTAAGTAAAAGCAACCTGTGCAGTTCCAAAACATTGCACAGGGCTTCCTGCAGCAATCATCTCTCCATTCTTCCTTTCCTGTCACCACAGATCTGCTGAAAACATTGCCTTGGCCTTCTAAAGCTATTAGAAATTTTCAGAACAGCTGGGACTGAAGAGCACAGCAGGGAATTCACAACAGGACCAGTCAGGCCATCTCCTATACCAGGTGCTCTGTTCTGTTAAACAATATTGATTATCGAGCATGCAACAAGCAGTAGGTGGTGTCACAAAGTGCTTCTTGCAGCACATGTGGTGTTTGTTTCGGGGGCAAGGCTTAAAACATAACATCTGGAACAGAGGAAGAAGTTTTCCCTGTGTTCAGGGTTAAGTGGAAAGCTTGCAATACTCCAGCCTCGCAGAGAAAGTCTAGGTTGAGGACAGAGACTGACACAAAACAGCCAATCAGACGAGTGGAGGCATGAAGCCCACAAGCTGTTCAGAAAACCCAAAATAATTAAGTCCCCCAGGACTTCTGAGCACCAGAAGGGATCAACCACCCAATCTGAACACACTTCAGAGGTGGTAAAATCCGAGGCCAAAAGGTAAAGGCAGGCAGAAATGCTGCAGTCCCAATGTTCTCCTGCCCCAAGGAACACAACCCTGCTGCTGTCTGATACTCTGGAGCTGGCAAGTCCAGGAGAAAAAGTCAGCTTTCATCTACTGCCATTCTTTCTGCCGGTGATTAATGCTTCATTAGTGTCTCAGAAAGGCAGCAGCACTCCCAAAGCTGAACCCAGTAGACAAACTAAAGGAAAGAAAGGAACACCAAAAAAGAGACAACTGTCTCACAGTCGACATCTGAGGGCCCCATCATCACAGATTTATTTTACAAAGAGATGAAGCACATTTTCCACCCCCGTGGGAGGTCTGACAAAAGGAAACACATGAACACTCCTCATCTGTGTTGGTAAAAAGCCTGGGAGCTTTGTCCTTCACTTTCACCACGAGTCCAGACAAAGACACCAGGTTTTCAGTGAAATAACTGAGGATTTCTCACAAGCTTGGTTCCATCACCTCTGCAGGAAGAGCTGTATCTGGCAAAATGTGTTAACGCCAAACTGCTGCAGGTAATGCAAGACGTGCCCCTTCCAGAAAGCTTTGGGAACTCTCCCCCAGAAGGGAGACAACCAGAGCATTCGATAGCTGGAAGCCCTCCTGTTATCCAAATGGGAACAAGCACGGCCAGACCGCAACACCACAGCCAGATGTTAGGGTGAGCTGCGTGAAGAAGCCACGGGAATTAAGGGGCTCGGCAGTTGGCAGGATCGGGGCACGGCAATTATTTGAGGTTGGTTACAGAACACGCTGCACAGATGCTGCCAGTAGCAAGTACAGCACAAAAAGGAAAGTACTCTGTTAACGCTTCGTTAGGGATTTGGGGTTTTTTGGTTGGTTGGTTTTGGTTTTTTTTGTTCGTTTCTTCATGGTAAATTATCTCTGCTGTGCTTGTGACTTCAGATGACGCAGTATTTAAGACCCCAAATGACATTGCTCCACGTGCCTATTCTCACTCTAGAATGCTTAATTCCGTCCCGTTCCCCGGCACTTACCTGGAGCAGCTCTTTTGCAGAACCTCTTTTTTCCACGTCCATTTCAAGACAGCGATTTAGGAAGTCTCGGAATATGGGTGAAAGCTTTTCTGGATTCTGCAGTTCCGGAGTCCCGTTAGTAGCAATGAGATACAGGGCCTAAAGCAAAGCAAGCACCAAAGAAACAGGAGGTTACGAAGGTCAGACTCCAGCTGCAGATTACAGAGGCACCCATTTTTCCTCTCCCTCCCCACAGTTCAATGGGGAAAAACAAAACCAAAACAAACCCTTATCAGGGTGACTAATAAATGCTTAAGTTTCAGCAAAGAGAAGAGCTGCCGGCCCTATTTTTATGTGGATGGGATCCAATCCTTTCTTGCTTTACCCTCGTAATCTGGGTTTGGATCCTGCAGCCCTCTCAAGGGATTAAGAGGACAAAACCAGCAGTCCAGACTGTGTTTACAGAGGGAAGTTGGCTGGCACAGCTCTGCCAGTGCTCGACTCCTGCAATAACTATATCCTCATGGGAAGGTACCCCTGAAGAAACAGGAGGCTTTCTTCTCTCGATACTTTGCCCAAATGCACAAGGCCTAAAAAGTCAATACTCTAAAGATGCAGTTGGTCCTTTACAAAAGATGGCCAGTAGGTTCTCAAGCAGCACTTAACACCCTACAGAAACAAGTGGAGTCGTTTTGCTGCTGCTTGGGAATGAAGAATTCTCTAAGAATCAGGAAATTCAGAATTCATCCACTGCAAAATTTTACTATTAAAAGAAAATCGCTAGATGCCTTTTAAAAGGAAACAGACATCTGGCAGAGGCCTTCTGAGCTCACTGCTCATCACATCTCAAGGTAGAGGTCTGATAGCCTGGGAACTGCAACAAGTTAAGTTAAATGAGAGCAAAGCACCCCGTTGCTTAGCCATCCTCATTTAACTCCATACCAACTTTTTCCTTTCGCATTTCTTCACTGCTGCGCTTCTCTCCCAAAATCATCTCCAGTAAAAGAGGTGGAAACAAGTTAAACAGAATTGTTCTAGATCCCTTCGTCCTGTTTAGCTTAGAAAAAAAGCCATAAAACTGGCTTACACCAAGAACAGCCGCATTCCTACAAACTGATAGAATTTCCCCTTTCATTAAAGAATACGAAGGGAAAGACACCAGCAGGGGCAAAGCCTGACTAAAGGCTTGTTAAACCTGGAGCTTTACTGGGAGCATGCAAAGAGGAACAATGCACCAGCAAGAAAAAGCCCTGTTTATAAAAGAGTAATGTGGTATTCTTTGAATTCAAGGACAGCTCTCTTCCCCACTCACAAGGATTTAAGAAGCCGGGCACTCTGGGGCCAGAAGGTGCCCCTATCGGCCTCTCCAGAAAGGGGGGAATTATGGATGCACCACATCATTAACTCAGACCCTACCTGAAGGTCTGCAACAGGAACAGCCTGTGCCCTCTGCCACCCAGAACCAGTCATGGCTTCTAACTTAAATGACCACAATCTTCTCACTACAGCATCTAAGGAGACGTGTAGCTGCATGTGATGAAACCACAGCGGAGGTTCACCTGCCTCCTCCAGAGCCCAGGTTAACCAGCAGGCTCAGCGAAGGCCTGAGGGCAAAAAAAAGGCACTCGCTTACTCTCAGGGGGTTTTCATTGAGGTAGGGGGGTTCTCCTTCGATCATCTCGATGGCCATTATCCCCAGTGACCAGATGTCCACTTTGGGCCCGTAGGCTTTTCGTGTCACCACTTCAGGCGCCATCCAGTACGGGGTCCCCACCATGGTGCTGCGCTTGCTCTGTTCGGGAGTGATCTGGGCACAGAAGCCAAAGTCAGCTGGAAAAGCAAAGAAGGAGGGAAGAAAAAGTTAGAAATCAGCAGGTTTCTCCAAAAACAACACGTACTGATGCCAATGCTGTGGTACAAGCTAGCCTGTTGCACTGCCTGCTACATTGCTGCTGCAAAGGAGGCCCTGGTTTTGTGGTTAACAAGGTGTTCAGGAGTAAGCTTCTAAATCTGACTCGCTGAGGCCATCAACATCACAGAGCTGCTCACTTGTCGATGTGATGTGATGGTGATCAGTAAAGAGCTGTACATGGATGCTGTGAAACGTGGCAGTGCAGCATTTGGCAGCTGTAATACACTGTGTAACACATGCTCTCAAGCCTGTTCCTGGGTCTGTGAAAACAGAAACCAATGCCCAGTCTGTCCTCCCTCCACCCACACCCACCAGCATTATCTGGTCGTATTTTCAGTCCCAGAGATAGTATTTCCCCAGAAGATGTACCATCTCTCAAACACGATTTGCTTTCTAGAGCAAATACTGTGTTCAGAATAAATTTAAGTACCTAATTTGGTACTTATTATTTTCTTTGAGAAGACAGAAAGCTGGAGAGCCTTCCTGTGGAAATTGCTTGGCCCTGTCTTATTTGCATTTGACTTTCCAAAAGATCACAGAATAATAGAATCATAGGAAAATTAAGGTTGGAAAAGCCCTCCAAGATCACCTGGTCCAACCATCCCCCTACAAACAATGTCACCCACGAAACCACGTCCCCAAGCACCACGTCCAACCTTGCCTTGAACACCCCCAGGGACAGGGACTCCACCACCTCCCTGGGCAACGCGTCCCAATGCCTGACCGCTCTTTCTGAGAAGAAACGTCTCCTAATTGTTTTAATTGGTGAAGAGTAGCACTCTTTGTTCAATTCTTTGTTTTAATTGTTGAAGAGTAAGGGCATGACGTTTCCATTTTTCCACTCACCAGTGACATCACCTGACTGCCAGGACTTTTCAACTGTGATGGAGAGCGGCTTGGCAACCCCATCAGCCAGTTCCCTCAGGACCCTGAGATTCATGTCACCAGGTCCCATAGACCTGGACCTGTTTACATTCAGCAGGTGGTCTCGAACCTGCTCTTCACTTACCGTGGGTGGGACTTTGCTCCCCCAGCCTCCACCTACAGGTTCAGGGAAATGAAAGACTTGGGAAGCCCATCTACCAGTGCAGACGGAGGCAAAGAAGTTGCTGAGTACCTCAGCCTTCTCCGTGTCTGTCGTTACCAATTACTCAGGTATAGAAACTCACTCCTAATATAAGAAATTAGCCACCTCTAATCGCTTCCACACTACTATTTTCACCCCTCAGTTTATTTTCACAAATGTTAAAGGCGCATGGTGGCCCCTGGGGACTCCTCCTGTCAGCCCAGCGCAGCAGCCCAAAGGGAGCTGGGTCCTCTCTTGTGCTCTTCCTCGAGGCTCTGTGCAGAGGGGCTGACACCTCTCGCACAAGGGCTGGCGGGTGGGAAAGAAACACGCACACAAGCCCTGAATATCAGCAAGAGTTCTTTATTGCCAGGTGTTTGGTGGCTCCAAGCTAATGCCTGGGATGGAGCCTGCGCGACGAGGAGTAGGGAGCTCGCCGGGCCCTGCTGCGTAGCTACCGGTGTTCTCTCATGGCACGCAGCAGAGAGCTGCCGGGGTAGTCCCAGGTCTGATGTGGCCGAGGTGGATCCACTTCCATGGGTTCCTCCGCCTCTTCTTGTGGATCCACCTCCATGGGCTCCACGGTGTCAGGCAGGAGGACAAGCCAGTCCTTGCCTGGGACTGCCCACACGGGATGCCTCCCATCAGCTGTGTTCTCCGGCCAGGGTGCCGAACGAGGGGGTCGCCCAGTTCCATTGCCTGGTCCCATGCCACTCTCCACTTGATATTCATTCGTGGGTTTCACGCCGCCATCTCTTTTACGGCCACGGCTGGGTCCCTCGCTGCGATCTGGCCGATGGGCACGCCTCTGCTCCCCACGGCTCTCCGCATCACGCTCCCGTCTTCGCTCCACACCACCACTGCACCTCTGGTTAGGCCCAGGCCCCCTGCTGCTGGATGTCTGAGGGGCCGGCCTGTTCCCCGCATCGCTGCGGTGCCAGTGATATCTCCAATAATCGTCTCTGGGCCGGGCAGCAGACTTCCCCCAGGCACTGATGTCTTTTGTGCCGCAGGTGCTGTCCCTCTGCCCATGAGACATCTTTCTCCCATTAGCTGCCATCTTCTCGGTGCTTCCTCAGATCGCTTCGCGGTCCTCACACCGAGGAGGGCTGCCGCTTGCCTTGCTCCTTTCTCTGGCCTTCCTCCTGCCGCTTACGCTGGCTCTCAGAGGACCGAGTCGCTGAGCAAGTGGCGGGCCAGCGGCAGGGGGCCTCTTTTATAGGGCCCGGGGCAAAGGCGTGACAGCGGTGGCCACTGTGACCTCAGCAAGGCTCTGTGATGGAGTGGCCCGTGCGAGGCCAAAGGCGGCTGCGTTGGGAGAGGCCTGGAAGATGCCCTCATGTGGACAAGGAGGAGGGCTGGGGGGGCTGAGGGGCCCCTTTTCTGGGGCTGGCTCCCCCACAGGCCATTTGGCTTGACAGAGAGAAAGGCTGCCCCATGCAATCCTGCCTCAACCCATTTTTTCTCCCCATCTCCAAGGCTTAGAATCTCTGGTTAACAAAAGAAAACTCCATCAACAAAACCAAACCAGACCCATTCAAAAGGCTAAAGCGGTCACAGCTGAAGTACCCATCTTCAGGAGATCTTTGATCTGTTTGAGGGCAGCACAGCCCCAGGAATTGGAGGGGAGCAGCCAGGTTAAGCCCGGCAAGCTCACGGAGTTCAAGCTCTAAATTCTCCCAAAAGATGAGCCTCGGGACCAAAACTTGGGACCCTTCTGGGCAATAAAAATCAGGGATGCAGGAAAAACATCACTTATATAAAGTGCAGCAGTTTTCCCTGAAGCATGCGATAATAACCCTCTCTTCCTCTCTTGTACCTACCAGCGTATTGCCTCTGCTCCTGCTCATTCCCCCCACTTCGCTCCCAAATAATAAGACCCTGCAGAACTGTTCCCACCAGTGAAAACGCTAAATTTAGGTATGAAAAAGTAAAAGTTTAAAGATCCAGGGCAGGTTTTGTGTGTCCCAGTGCATATTTAGCCTTGGGACACCCCTCTGAGATAACCACAGGTACATTTCCCTCCCGTGCAGGTGGAAAAAAAAGGCAGCAGTGGGATGAGAGGACTGGGGTTGGGAAGCATTTTGCAGCCACGAGGTTTCAACCAGGACCTCTGCAGAAGCTCCTCTCCTTTGCCATGGGACTAAAAATAAAATAAAATAAAATAAAATAAAATAAAATAAAATAAAAACACTCAAGTAATGGTGTTGAGGGAAATACTGGCAGAGCCACCAGCCCCGTTACCACTTTTTCAGGCACTTTTGGGGTACGTTACCAGGCCCTCCGGTCTGCCTGGTGCCCGGCTTTGTGAAGTTTCACGAGGGGAGCAGCAGGATGCAGGATGACACAGTTTGGCTGCCGGGCTCTCATGGGACAAGGACATGGACATGGGATGCACATCGCAGCAGTGCCACCACCAACTAGTTTGCCAGCTCCCCCTTCCAGACGTTCCCTTTTTCTTCCCCCTCCGACGTGGGGCTCAGCACCCAAATGGCTTGTGAGAGCTCGGCAGGGCTCCCAGTGCCAGGAGGCTGAGCTGGGAAAGTCCTCTTCACGTTAGGCTTGGTTTCTTGGACTTCCAGCACCCAGCTCTGCCCTACAGCCACAAGCGGATAAAATCCTACAGCAGGGGGCTTGTGGGGGCACATGTGTCCTCCCCTTAATATTCCTTAATCCAAGCTGGGACGAGGCACTTGCACAATTATGTAGGTGATAAACTCCTGCTCTTGTCATCAGCCTCACCCTACTGACCCCACATGTAAAAGTGATGCTGGGGAGGGCAGCTTTAGGGACCGATCCCAAATCCTCCCCCGTTTCCTCCTCTGCACCTGGAGCCGCAGACACCAAGCTCTACCTGGGGAGACAGCAAGCAGCCAGGAGGGTCCATTTCATCATCTGCCTCCTCCTCTTCCTCCTCAAGCTGGGCTCTACATCCTGCTTCCACACTGGTGTTTCTCAGAGCATTAATGACTTCCAAACAGGTGAAAATAAGCAGTAGAAATCACACTTTCTGCATCAGCTTTCAGTGTAAAGTCACTTTGCTCTATCAAGTAAGATCTAATTAAAACAGATCAGAGAAACACAACTCCTTCAAGCACCCCCCAATTCATTTCTGCAAGCGTCATTGAAACAAAGGGGAGGAGAAGCAGGTCATTCATTCAGGTTTTATTTAAGGTTTCAGCTTTGCTTTCTAAATGGCTGAGCTGACCCTAACAAACCGGGCACTACCGGAGAGTTACACCAAGGCAGTACAAAGAAAGAGAAACACGTTTTCCAGCTGATTTTAAAATGGCAAAGGCCCTTATTTCCCAGCAGGACAAGACACACAGACACCTGGCAGCAGGTCAGATTAGCTCCAGCTCACTTAGCACGAGTTGTTGCTCAAAGACATAAGGCTCAGTCCTCACTCTGAGCACCCCTTCATTGCACAGGAGCCCCCCGCTCCTTCCTGCTCCCAAACAGGATGCCTCAATCCACCGTAGGCTGCTCCAGCATCCTCCAAATTCCCTCAGCAGTTGGGAAACTGAGCTTTTACCTTTTGCTTCCACCTACACCTGCAACCATCCTCTTCCTCAGACCAACACCATCTTCTGTTGCCCTCCCACCCCTTCCCTGGGGGCATCCATTTCGGCTGCAAGTTTCCGTCCAGCCCCTGCCGGCATCGCTGTTCTGCCACCACCGGCAGCTCCCTGCTTCTCCAAGACCCCAGCCTTGATGCTGAGAGCTGTCATTAGCAGCAAACCATGAGATCCGCCCTAGGACATTATCTATATGCTCAATCCAGTGTGTTTACAGCCCCAAAATACATCCACATGTTCTCTATTACTATCAAAATAAGCCACTGAAAAGTCTCCGTATTTTATGCTAGGGAGACAAACAGACTCAGCCTTCACCTTTGACAGCTTCCATATGAAAGATGCTGGGGAATCTGTAAGCTCATAATTAAGAAAGGCGTTCAGATACGTACCATTCTTCTCGGACTTTGGGCTGGACCTTTCACTGCCAGCTGAGCTCAGCAAACTTGAAGTACCAGCAGCCTACAGGCCACTTCAGCCCATCCTTGCATGGTAAATATCATCTGGTGATACCAACCCGTGATACCTTGAGACAGACACGTTCGGATACTAACGGAGATCTCAGCTCAGAAGCGATCTCAGCTCAGCCAGCCCCTCTCACCCAAACTCTTGGCCCCACTGAACTTAAATCAATCATTTGTTTAAAGAAAACCTAGGGCTGCAGTAATCCAGCTCAATATCAGCTCTTTAAATATAGGAAGCTTGAAATGCACCAGCTGCTTCTTAAATACGATATTCTTCAGTGCTTTGGAAAAAAAAGAGATGGGTTTTACCTTCCACCTCCACCAAGAGCTCTGGGAGCTGTAGCACATTGTGCCATTTCGGCACCTAACCTGATAGGGTTGCTGAGGATCCCTTAAAAAGGAAGCAGGTTTTCAGGGTGGATAGTCAAACAACTGAATATTTCATATTCTAATATAGAAGAGAGAATCTAATAATCAAATAAATAATTAAGGGCTGCGATTAAAAATGGTTCAGACTCAGTAAAATTAGTTCATACTGTAGGTATATTAAAATATATTTTAAAATGCTACCAAATCAGTTCTCTTCTCTTGGAAGTTGCGTTCAAATCCCAGCAGTAAGGATGTTCTCAGAAAAAAAAATAAGAATTATTAAGTCAGACACTTGTGCTAACAGCTCTCTGTAGTGACCAGAAAGTGCTGTAAGAGGCTATGCAAAAGCTGCCACCAGTGCTGGAGCTGAGCGATGCCCAGATGAACCTAAGAGTAGAGAAAAGGATCCATCTCTGGACAAAAAAAATGTATCTCATTCTCCTAAACTAACTACATTCTTTTATTTATCTTTTTATTCAAGATTTCTGAGACCATGAAAACACGATGCATCTGTTAACTTGGAACTGGGGCTAGGCACACAGTAGCAAGTCAACTTTCTCATCACAGGTTGGTA